>NW_016107815.1:626824-663160 GCF_001604975.1 Cebus imitator | reverse complement strand
TACCACACACAAAGCACTGTACTACATGTTGGTTACAGTGGAGTAAGAAATTCTCCCTTTATTTCATAAATGCTACAAAAATGGATCAGATATTAATAACTCTACTGCCTTCTTTGTCCATCTCAGACATCACTAATCAATTAATGCCCTTGTTTCCAGGGAGTTTTGACATGGCTTCAGAATCTTTTTCAAATCAGCATTCCAAGGGTTAGACTAATCAATTTGGACTGGACTATGCGATACAAATTACTCACCACTCCTAGTAGGTATAACTTCAGTTATGCAAGCCTCTCCAACAACTTTCTCAATAGTAGCTTCCTATACACCAGGATAATTGTATCATTTTTTGGTTCATGAATATAGGAAGACATGACCATGTCAGAGGTAGCTTGAGTTGGTAGAAAGAGCCCCAGGCTGGGAGTCAGGTGTCTACTTTTTTTTTTTTTTTTTTTTGAGATGAAGTCTTTCTCTGTTGCCAGGCTGGAGTGCAGTAGTGCAATCTTGGCTCACTGCAACCTCTGCCTCCTGGGTTCAAGTGATTCTCCAGCCTTAGCCTCCTGACTAGCTGGGACTATGGGTGCCTACCACCATGCCCAGCTAATTTTTGCAATTTTAGTAGAGAGATTTTCACATGTTGGCCAGGATGGTCTCGATCTCCTGACCTCGTGATCTGCCCACCTTGGCCTCCCAAAGTGCTAGGATCACAGGCGTGAGCCACTGTGCCCGGCAGATGTCTACTCTTAATTTGGACCTTGAGCTATGCTTTTTTTTTTTTTTTTTTTTTTTAAAAAAAAAAGTTTTTTTTTTTTTTTTTTTTTACATTTTTTTTTTTTTTTTTTTTTTTTTTTTTGAGATGGAGTTTCACTCCCTTTACCCAGGCTGGAGTGCAGTGGCGTGATCTTGGCTCACTGCAATCTCTGCCTCCCGGTTTCAAGTGATTCTCATGCCTCAGCCTCCTGAGTAGCTGGGACTGCAGGTATGTGCCACTATTCCTGGCTAATTTCTGCATTTTTAGTAGAGACAGGGTTTCACCATGTTGATCAAGTTGGTCTCGAACTCCTGACCTCAAGTGATCTGCCTGCCTTAGCCTTCCAGAGTGCTGGGATTACAGGCATGAGCCACCGCACCTGGCCTCAGCTATTCATTCTTAAGACAATAGCCCTGTGTTCTGCATTTCTCAGCTCAGATATTTAAAATTTTTAAAAAAATTATTTTAAAAATTAACAAATGAGGCCAAGGCAGGTGGATCACCTGAGGTCAGGAGATTGAGACCAGCCTGACCAGCACAGTGAAACCCTGTCTCTACTAAAAATACAGAAATAGTCAGGCATGATGGTGCATGTCTGTAATCCCAGCTACTCGGGAGGCTGAGACAGGAGAATTGCTTGAACCCGGGAGGCAGAGGTTGCAGTGAGCTGAGATTGTGCCACTGCACTTCAGCCTGGGCGACAGAGCAAGACCCTGTCACAAAAATAAAATAAAATAAATAAAAATTAAAAAATAAAATTAATAAGTGAAACATTGTTTATATTTATGTTATACCATGTGATGTTTTAGCACATGTATCCTGTGTGGAATGATTAAATCAAGGTAATTAACCTAATGGTACATCTTAAGTAAGCTTAAGATACATCCTGACTTTTTACTTAGAAAACATGGACCTCAATGTTATGAGGTCCATATGATTATCTTCATTTTCCAAATGACTAAAGTGAGGCTCAGAGAAATGAAGGAGGCAGCTTAGGCTAGAGGGCTGGCAAAAGGCAGGCTCTGTCCTGTCATGTGGCTGTATTGCCATCGTCACTTCGTCACTTCCCCAATGTCCATTGGCTACCCTTAACTAGGACACCTTAAAGGCAAGAGATGTTTTCCTGGAATGTGTAGTTGGAAGCTGTGTTCCACTGAGGCCCTAAGGGTCTTGGGAGAAAACATGAATGTCTGGTTTCTTTTAAAGCCATGTGAGCATACTGGCCAGTATGATGAGCAAGCTGGAAGTGTATGCCAATCACCTGGAGGATGTGGTGCAAGAGAGGACCAGCCAGCTGACCGCAGAGTAGAGGAAGGTGGAGGAGCTTCCATCCATGATGGTGCCCAGGTAGTTGGAAGCACTGGGGTGTTGATTAAGCTATAGCATTGCCATCTAAGCAGCCCCACAAAGGGGGATTATTTCCATGATTACTTTTCTAAGAGGATGTCAGGTTCTTCTCAAAGGGGTCCAGCATGTTTTGTGCAGTTTGGTACACCTGTAAAGGGAGTTAGAGGCAAACTCTCCTAAATCCATAGGAGTCGAGGCTGCAGTTCGTCTTTCACGTGGAAGGTGATGGCTGCAGCAACAGGAGAGTAGCCACTAGATGGCGCCCTCGTTTCACGTGTCCGACTGCTTGCTACCTCACCGGTATCTGCAGATTCAAAATCTCTCCACAGTATGTATGTAGTATGTACCTGTGGCTTCACATTCAAATATTGCTCCATTTTTTGTTCTGTTTCTACATGTTCACTCTCTCAACACTTGGCAGAAGTATTTGCTGTTAAAATTCCTCTGCCCTTCTTGCACAGAATCGGGGGAAGGGATTTTTAATGTGATTGGTTGACTGAAATAAAATTGATTTGTGGATTGGTGAATGATTATATTCGCTTCCACAATTGCACAGTCTTTTAACTCTATAACCAATGTACATAAAGAAAATCCTTTTTGTAAAGGCATTATGTGACCCTCTCCCCTAACTCCCCCACAATTTATACCCATCAAATTAAAATATCTCTTTAGAGAAAATGCAAGGGGAGAAGTGGATGTTAAAAGAATTCCTCTCGATAATGAATGTTGTTAACCAAAAGCTTAGCCATTGAAGCAAAAGAACCAATGAGGACAACTTTGCAGGAGTCTGTAGGAGATGAGATAAGTAAGATCCCATTCAAAAATGATTCTTTCTCTGGTTTCAGCTTCATTGGAGAACAACTCCTAGCTGGCAGGTCCGTGGAACCAGAACATTTTGAGTCTGTGACAATCTTTTTCTCTAACACTGTTGGATTCACAAAGCTGTGTTCTCTCAGCTACCGCTTCCAAGTCATCAAGCTCCTCAATGACCTGTACAGCTTATTCGATCACATCATCACAACTTATGATATGTATAAGGTGAGACTCCTCATCTTGGCTGTGAGGTCACAGTGCTCCTTGCCAGCTGTCTCCGGGGCATGACTGAGGATGGAACTGACCCCAGACATCAGCCAGGAGGAAGCTCTGTTTCTGTGTATGTCACTTCACGTCAGAAACTCAGTATTTTATTTCCTTCTGCTTTCTTGGAAGAGGTCTTGATTAGTCACAGATGTATGTGCTTGTCAAAAACCACCAGTTTCCTCTGTTTCCTTCCATTATTTTACCTCACACTAAGCACTTTTTTTTTTTTTTTTTTTGAGATGGAGTTTTGCTCTTTGTTGCCTAGGCTGGAGTGCAGTGGCTCAATCTCAACTCACTGCAACTTCCGCCTCCTGGCTTCAAGCGATTCTCCTGCCTCAGCCTCTCAAGTAGTTGAGATTACAGGTGCTTGCCACCACGCCTGGCTGATTTTTGTATTTTTAGTAGAGATAGGGTTTCACCATGTTGGCCAAGCTGGTCTTGACCTCCTGACCTCAGGTGATCTGTCCTCCTCAGCCTCCCAAAGTGCTGGGATTATAGGCGTGAGCCACCTGCCTAGCCACTTTTTTTTTTTTTTTTTTTTTTTTTTGGAGATGGAGTCTCACTCTGTTGCCAGGCTGGAGTGCATTGGTGTGAGCTCAGCTCACTGCAACCTCTGCCTCCCAGGTTCAAGCGATTCTCTTGCCTTAGCCTCCCAAGTAGCTGGGACTACAGGGGTGGGCCACCACACCCAGCTAATTGTGGCTCCATTTTTGGTTCTCCATTTTGTATTTTTAGTAGAGACGGGGTTTCACCATGTTGGCCAGGATGGTCTTGATCTCCCAACCTTGTAATCCACCTGCCTTGGCCTCCTGAAGCGCTGGGATTACAGGCGTGAGCCACTGTGCCCAGACTAAACACTTTTTAAAAAGAGTCACTGACCTTCCACTGGCTAATTCCTTCCTGTCTTTCCTGTATATATTTATATCCTTCAGATGCTCTTGTTTACTCTCCCCCAAAGGTTGTCCTTGGATCTTTTGTGGGTCTCACTTCGTTGTCCTGATCCTTAGCAATTCAGAGTGAAGAAAGACTCCCAATTTTAGACGATCAGACTCGTGGCTAAAAGGGAGATACCAACAATTACCTATCTAATGATACTTTGGGAGCTGGAAGGACACGGTCACCTAGAGTGAAAACCATTTTTGATAGGGAAAACAGAAAAAAACAGTAGTAATCTGGCTGTTCAGGACTACTGGGTGGTGGTGGTGATGATGACCTCTTTCTGTGTGTTCTGACTCTTTAGATGGGATCAGATCATAACTCCAGGGACAGCACTGTGTGCCTGTGCTCATACATACCTGTGAGCAGCCACAAGTGTAGCAGTCTGCCCACAATCCCAGAGCCCTGCCTCTGTCTTGGACCTGGGACAGCGAGGTTGGGGGACAGTGTGGTCAGATGGTCACATATCTCAGTGACTCATCTTCAACATTTATCTCCCAGTATTCCCCACAAATGATGGCTCTGTTCAAGGATGAAAGAAAGGATGGTATAGATAACCTTTTTTTCCTTCTTTTTTTGAGATGGAATCTTGTTTTTGTTTCCCAGGCTGGGTTGCAATGGCACAATCTTGACTCACTGCAACCTCTACCTCCTGAGTTCAAGCAATTCTGCTGCCTTACCCTCCCTAGTAGCTGGGATTACAGGTGCCCACCACCACACCTGGCTAATTTTTTTTTTGGATTTTCAGTGGAGACGAGGTCTCACCATGTTGGCCAGGCTGGTCTCGAACTACTGACCTCGTAATTCGCTCACCTCTGCCTCCCAAAGTGCTGGGATTACAGGCGTGAGCCACCACACCCAGCTGGTATAGATAACCTTTAAGAACAGATCACACACACCCAACAAAACCAGAACCTGTCCTGCGTAGGAGGATGTCTTCTGGGATTTTCCTCTTATTACTTTCTCAGTTGTGTTTTGCTTGAGCTCATATTAAAACTTAGTTTGTATTTCTGAAGTACATTATCATGGTGGGAAGAGGTAACCCCGAAGCAGGTGAGGCTTGTTGACTAGTTGACTTTGAGTAATTTCGGGGTTGCCAGGACAGAGGTGCTCTTACTGTCTGGCTAATGCCTGACATTCTATCATTACCACATCATCTTCGGATTCTGCTAAAATGCAAATGTATCTGGAAAGGGCTGTAACTTAAACTTCTACTTATCCTTTATTTCTCTATTGTGAATTACAGAACTGAAAGCTGATTTTATTAGGCGGATGGAGGGGGAAGAGAATAGACAGGAAGATACATACATTTTATATATATATATGTATGAATGAATACATTTTGTATAATGTGTAATGCATCCTCATGTACAAATGTGTAAGAGCCCTTGTGTGGGACAAGAGCATTTCAGGTTGGGTGAGATGGTCTTCGCTTGACGAATCCACCTTATCCTTCAAGGCTGACTCCATGAGGACACTGCTCCCTGTCTCGCTGGTTCTGAATTTGGGCTGGGGAAATAGCCACCATTACTACTGCATTTCAGAGGAGGAAGCAGTGACTGTGGGGAAAGAGGCTCGGGGAAGGAAGATGAGGGGGGCTTTGTGGAAGAGCCTTGACGAGGACAGGAACTGAAGAAATGCTGGAATTTGCATGGGGTGGAGGTCAGGGAGTGGGACGCATCCAAACACCAGGCCTCAAGGCTGGGGACAGATGAGGGGCCTTAATCTCTGACCCCATCCCCACCTTGGCCTCCTTCATGGCCACTCCGTTGCTTTGTTTTCAGGTTGAGACCATTGGAGATGCATAGATGGTGGCTAGTGGACTCCCTATCTGCAATGGAAGCCAGCATGTGGCTGAGATTGCTACCACGTCCCTGCACTTCCTCAGTGCCATCATCTGCTTCCAGATTGGCCACATGCCCAAGGAGAACCTCAAGCTTTGGATTGGCCTCCACACAGGTAGAAAAACTGATGGCCTCATGGGCCAGGGATGGTGGCAGGGAGGTCTGGGTTCCACACCTAGATCCAAGGCTTTTGGGAACCTGGACATTGAACGGTAACATCTTTAGGGGAAACAAGATATTAAACTGTCTCTGCATGTGTGTTTCTATTTAGCTAGATTGCTTGGTAACAATAAAGACACACAATGGCTTCAAGCTGTTGAACCAAAAATAAGGACTGGGTGCCATGGCTCACGCCTGAAATCCTAGCATTTTGGGAGGCTGAGATGCGTGGATTATATGAGCTCAGGAATTTGAGACCAACCTGGGCAACATGGTGAAACCCCATCTCTAGTAAAATACAAAAAACCAGCCAGGTGTGGTGGTAGGCACCTGTAATCCCAGCTACATAGGAGGGTGACGCATGAGACATTGCTTGAACCTGGGAGGTAGAGGTTGCAGTGAGCCGACATCGTGCCACTGCACTCCAGGCTGGGCAACAAAGCAAAACCCTGTCCAAAAAAAAAAAAAAAGAGAGAGACCAAAGCCCCCAAATCCAGGAATAATTTTCCTCCATGCCTCAGCAGCAAATGCCCTTTGATGTGCTCTGTGTCTGTCAACTCACGGGCATGTGATGTATGCAGAAGTGGTTCATGCTTGGTTTCACTCCCTTTTGTCATTGTCTGGAAATTCTTAATAATCTTTGAACAAAGGGTCCCGTATTTTCACTCTGCACCTGTTCCAGGAAATTTTGTAGTCACTTATGCTACCTATCTTCCCAGGCTTAACAAAAATAAAACCTGATCCTCAGTCAGAATGAATTGCTCCCATTTTCGTGGTGCTGTTGGCTTTGTTTACAGCTCTAGTTCATGAGTGACATGGTCATTTAAAGATGATGTCGCTTTCCAGCAGAAGTCTGGGGATTCTGTCAGTTTCCTTTTTGTAAACCCCAAGACCTACTGCCAAACTTTGCCCCAGGAGGGTGGATCACTGCATTTGTTGATTTGACATGCATTGTGGAGTCCAGCCATGGGCAATGCAGAGTGGTTATGGTCTTTGGTTCTCCATTCTTTAGGTCCTGTGGTGGCTGGTGTGGTGGGAATTACCATGCCCAGACACTGTCTGTTTAAAGACACCGTGAGCATGGCACCCAGAACGGAGAGCAGCAGTTTGCGTGGATATCACTGACGACACTTTGTAAATACAATATCGTTATCCCTCCAGGCCCCTATCTTTGACCAGGAAATACTTTTAGAAGATGCATTTGGATTTTGCCTACTGTTTTCCATCTGGAGAATAAGATCATTAACCACTTCAGGCAACACTGATCACACACTTTATAGACAGGGTTTTGCACCGTGCTCTCGTTAGAACCGTGCAAATACACGTGGCCTCCTTGCTTCTATGACTTTCCATTCTAAACAATCACATGCACATATGATAAAAATCACTTAAATGAAGAGCAGCAGTTGGAAAACTTTTTTTTTTTTTTGAGGTGAAGTCTCACCGTGTCATCCAGGCTGGAGTGCAGTGGTGTGATTTCAGTTTACTGCAACCTCTGCCTCCTGGGTTCAAGCGATTCTCCTGCCTCAGTCTCCAGAGTAGTTGGGATTATAGGTGTGCGCCACCATACCTGGCTAACTTTTGTGTGTGTGTGTATTTTTAATAGAGACTGGGTTTCACCATGTTGGTCAGGCTGGTCTTGAACTCCTGACCTCAAGCAATCTACCCGCTTTGACCTCCTTAAAGTGCTGGGATTACAGCCGTGAGCCACTGCGCCTGGCCTGGAAAACCTTTTCTATATAGGGCCACACAGTAAATATTTCAGACTTCAGGGGCCATAGGGTCTTTGCTGCAACTACTTAACTGCTCTCACAGCTCAAAAGCAGCAATAGACAATATGTCAATCAATGGGCATGGCTATCTTCCGATAGAACTTTATGTGCAAAAACAAGTAGTAGGCTGTATTTGGCCCATAGATGGTAATCTGCCCTTCTCTGAGGTAGAGTGTATTCTTGGTGGTACGGAAGAAATCTCTAGCCAGGACCTTCAGGGAATTTCACATTCTTCTGCTTTGTAGTAATTTTTTTGCATTGACCATTGACAGACTCTTGTATGCTGTTTATCAGTTTGAGACATGTTAAAAAAGAATTACTCAGTGATGTAAGTCTCAAAAAAGTTAGATTAACATTGTTTTGAATTTGTAAATTTCCTGTAATATATGAAAACACATTTGTTGTCTAAGTTAACAGAGTCTCAAATGAGAACTTTTTTTTTTTTTTTTTTAGATGGAGTTTTGCTCTCATCGCCCAGGCTGGAGTGTAATGGCATCATCTTGGCTCACAGCAATCTCTGCCTCCCAAGTTCAAGTGATTCTCTTGCCTCACCCTCCCCAGTAGCTGGGATTACAGGCACCCATCACCATGCTCAGCTAACTTTTGTATTTTTAGTAGAGACAGGGTTTCACCATGTTGGCCAGGCTAGTCCTGAACTCCTGACCTCAGGTGATCTGCCTGCCTTAGCCTCCCAAAGTGCTGGGATTACAGGCAAGAGCCATCACATCTGGCCTTCAAACACGAATTTTAAACCTCTCTCTTAGCTTGTAAGTAAAGGTTTTTAAGATAAACTTTGAAGGTAAAGCTGCTTATAAAGGATCTAGCCCTGATTCTAATTGAACTTCTGGTTACAAACAACGTTTTCAGTAAAATGTCCTAGCTGAGGAGCCAGTAAACCACCCTCCATGGTGATTACCTTGTATGCTAAATCAGTTCTGCCTTCTGTTCCCTTCTGAACATACTACGGTTTTGAGCAGGACTCAGCAGTGTCTGAGCAATGCCAGAATGGTTGAGAATTCCAGCTTCAGAGTCTCAGACTTCAGAGAAGTTGTCTGTGATTTGCTTAATGAAAAGTGCTGGTGATCAGAGAATTCGAGCCATGTGGGTTCCCTCTCCAAAGCAGCCCCTACCCCACTAACACGCTACTGACAAGCTGATAACTAAGCAGTGACTGGTTTATGGCAGCTCTCTGGATTCACGTCTCTCAGAGCACTGCAAGCGCCCTGGTGGCATTGGGAGGGCACAATTTGCAAAAGAGAGGCACCATTCCGGTCAAGGTAAGACCAGGTCAACTGTGCTCCGCCTGCCCTGTTTGGGTCTCTGATAGAGATGACGAGGAACTTAGTGGGATGGATACATCTCCATGGGGTGATCCACGGAGGCCCCTAAAGTTTTTCTGGAGGCGCTCATGACTGCCAGGTCTTCTTCCTTCAGAGAGGAAGAAGTTCCCTCGAATGAGCAAATGTGGAATCTTTAACAGAGAACACCTGAACTCCTACCTAAACCAACCCCTTAAGCGATGCTTTTCTTTTTCTTTTCTTTTCTTTTTTTTTTTTTGTAACAAATGGTCCCCTAGCATCCTCTTGAACGCCCCAGTCCAGATAAAGAACTAGAAGGGAAGGCAGTGGCATCAACTCCCTGGTTTTGCTTAGCCTGGCCTTGGCATTCTGTATTCAATCAACTGACTTCAGTAAGAGGAAGACTTTTCTAGAAGGCAGCATTTAGACATAGCTTGGAACCCATTCCTGCTACTGACCCGCTGTCTGAGTTTGAGGACTTGCTTTTGTCATCTGCAAAATGGGGGTGGTGATAATACCATCCTTGAAGGGTGGATGTGAGGAGTAAATGTGGACAGGTATGTGAGGTGCTTCGCTGGGTGCCCCACTCATACTGGGTGCAATAGCTTTTATTATTATTATTATTGAGACAGAGTTTTGCTATTGTTGCCCAGGCTGGAGCGCAGTGGTGCCATTTTGACTCACTGCAACCTCCACCTCCTGGGTTCAAGCAATTCTCCTGCCTCAGCCTCCCGAGTAGCTGGGATTACAGGCGCCCGCCACCATGCCCAGCTAATTTTTTGTATTTTTAGTAGAGACGGGGTTTCACCATGTTGGCCAGGCTCATTCTTGAACTCCTGACCTCAGGTGATCCGCCTGCCTTGGCCTCCCAAAGTACTGGGATTACAGACATGAGATACAGTGCCTGGCCTTATTATTATTTTTAAAAGATTTTCTTTGCAACAAGCTTTAGTCTCCATGGACCGTTACCCCCTAGGATATTGCTGCCTGTCCATACAGGCTTATCAGCAAAGCCCAAAGTCCCAGCCAGCCAGCCAGACCTCAGACGTCTGCCCAGAGGTCCTGCATTGCAGGCAGCCCCCCAGCCCCACCTAACCTTGCCAGTGATGCCCCAGGGCCGCCTTCTGCCTCCCACAGGGCAAAGGAGAGAGAACAACTTTCTGGTTAAAAGGTAAAGAAGGTTTCACTCTCCCACTCCCCGAATATGCTAGGAAGAAGCCAAAGTCCCAGAGATATTGTGAGGTGACTATTTTCTTTCAAGATGTTTGTGGAGTCACGTGAAAGTCTTTGCTGACCCTTCTTTGGGACGCAGTCAGTATCCCATTTAAGAGGGGTGTTTCCAGGGCATTGAAAGAGTCTCCCACTAGGGGGAGCCGTCTAGCCAGCATCCTCTTCCAACCCCTGTGTTTGCTCCCAGCCTGTGCCTCCAGCAAAGGTAGACTTGGAGGAGCTGAAGACGGTGAACTCATTTCCTGTAGCCTGTGGCTCCCAGCCGTGTGCGACTGCCCTAGCTGCCAGGTATTTACAGCCCATTAACTCATGAATTTGTAGTGACCCCAGTTTCATTCTGCAGGAGGGGAAAGTGGAGAGGATGAGCCTTCTTTCCTGTGCAAGGTTCCTGCTCTCTAACCTTTGGTGCTTATTTTCCTTATCAGCTAATCAGCTTGCAAGGATATAGGAGCCCCTATATGAGAATGTGTTCTGGGAGAAAATGCTCTAAGGCATCAACAGCCCCTGAAATCCAACAGGGCGGAGGCTATTGCTCTTTCAAGCAGCTAGGCCCTCTGCAGTTATGGGAAAGCCTGGTTCTGAGCCCTGAGTTAGTGTGAGCCAGGCAGCTCCTAAATGCATAACATCTTCTTCCCAATGTATGGCCTAATTTCTTTCCTACTCACTGAGCAAAAACTCCTGCAGTCAAGGCCTGAATTTTAAGTAGAATTTCTCAGTCATTTGTGAAAAGTTTAATTTTTAAAAAGTTCCAGTAGACAAAGATGAACCCATCCATTCTGGCTATGATGGTTTTCCCTTCTACATAATGAATAGGATTCCATGTTGTTTTATTGAGCGAATCTTTTAATAGATTTACTGAACCACTAATTCATTTATAGTACTTCTTTCTTCATCTCTTGTAACACCTCACATCCAGATATCTTTCGTGTGGTTGCTACTGAATCTGGCAGAGCCATTTGAATGAAATAATGTGTTTGAGACCTTTTCCTGTTGAACTTCCCATGGTCGAAGGAGCGAAAACAAATGAGACCAGGAATCGCTTCTTTCTTGCTAAGCCTCTGAGCTGCCTTTATGGAGATAATTTTGAGAACTGTATGGGAAATAAACTACTTTTTGGTTTATTGAAGGCTTTTGACACAAATTATATAAAAGGTTTGGTGGAATTCTTGCCTTTCTTTAGGAAGAGGGACACAAAAGCACTTCTGCTCCCAAATAAGCCAGTCTTCATTGAGCTCCCAAGCATTTTCAGTAGCAGTATTTTCTTCTGCCTAGAGGGGGATGACTGAATTCTACATCTGCCACAGGACCTGTTTTCTATATGAAAATTCTGTTTTCATTGTGGTAGGCTTTGCTCCTCCCCAGAGGCCTTCAGCACTGAGGACCAAAGGCTTTAGACTGATGCGTAGAAGGAGAGGAGGTAGAAGGAATTTGTGAAGAGGAGAGGAAAGCTTTCTCCTGCTACTTTTGCATGGAGATAGTAGGTCAAATTTATCTTCTCATTCCCCATAACTTCTTTTCTTGTTTGAGATAATGGCTCTGGATCCCAAACACCTTGTTCAACCATGAAGGGAAACAAGGCCACCTCTACTATGAGGCCTCCTAGAGAGCTGGGATAGTCCCCATCCAGCCATCCAACCATCCGTCCATCCATCCATCCATCCATCCATCCATCCATTCTTCCATCCACCCATTCATCTATTCATATGAACATTTCTTTAATCCAAGGAGTGCATTTATTAAGCGCTTCCTCTGTGCCACTCTGGGGTACACAAGAGAATATGAACTTTCCCTTGATCTTTAGCTTGCAGTCTAGTCAGGGAGAAGAAAGCATAAATATTAGCAAAGCAGTTTTAAGGACTAATAGAGCTATATACAAAAGAGTAGCAGTAACTAAGCAATCCATTACTGTGACATTAAAAGAACATTAGAAAATAATACACAGATGAAGGAATGGGGGCAGATAAGGCAGTTGTCTATTATTATCCTGTCTTTGTATTGTGTGTGTGTGTGTGTGTGTGTGTGTGTGTGTGTGTCTGTTTTTCTTCCAGCCCTAGCCCACGTGCTTACATAAGTTATGTTCAACAGATTTATTTGTTCTGCCTTTCTCATTGAACATGAGATAACATAAATATTTGGCCTCTAGACACACATACATCCAAAAACATACACACACATGTGTGTGCATACACAGACACCCACGTGCACATACATGCACATATATACATATATATGCACACCCCCATATGTATACACACACACATACACACACACACATATATACATGGAGAGGGAGAGAGAGAGAGAGAGAGAGAGAGAAAGAGAGAGTGTGTGTGTCTTTATGGATCACAACTAAGAATTTTGATAAGAGCACTTTCCTAAATCTATATTCAGTACTTTTTCTATATCAACTAAGAATACCTAGGAAGGAATGACTTTTCTACTTTTTCTTAATGTTCCCATTATGTTTAGAACTAATGAAAATTTACAAGAGATTGTTCTGCGAGTACTTCCTCTTATTTTCTCAAAGGAGAAGTTATGAGACAAGAAGGGTAACCAAGCATCTTGAGGCTGTTAGACAAGTTGAAACACATCCAGTCGCTGTTGAGAGACATGAGGGCTTTATAGTCAGGGATGACCCAAGAGACCTTTTCCCCAAAATGTTAATCAAACAGAATGGCTTTACCTCCTTGCACCAGAAACCGAGTACTGGAGTTTTTCACATGTAAATGTAGGATAGAATTATTAAAAGTCTGTGGCATACATGCAAGTGTGAGAAGCTCAAGCTATAGAGAGCCCTGGGAGAATTGAGGAATTGGCTATCAACATGATGTATTAACACTTAAACTGTAGTCATAGGTTATTTATTTGAAGGCATTTTATTTATTCCACAGCACCAGGTAGAGGTACAATATCATAAAACACAATGATAAAATACAGCAAAACTAATACCACATTGGTTTATTCTGACAGCCAAGGATTTGAATATAGCTATGCATATGCTATTTATGAGTTTTCTACTAGAACCAATAAAATATATCTTCTGTTTTTTCCTGACTACAAAAACTCTAAATTTACAGAAAGAAGAGATTCTAAACTGGTTGGAACTCCAGCTTAGAGACCAAGTCTAGACTATATTGAGTCCTTTTACTGTAGCCTATTGCTAAACAAACATATACTTCATGTATCCGGAGATTTCATAACTAGTTTAATTTCTGAGTTCACTAAAACAAGTTGTAAGAGAATCATCAAACTGCAGATGGCAAAACTTCTCAAATATATTAAATTCTGAGAGACAAACCGATGTGCTGTTTTCAGCACATAAGCCCACTAAATTAACTCTTTACATAACTAAGAAAATAACTTAGAACTCTGCCTTTTCTTATCACAATCCAGCCCATTCTCTACCAGAATTGGTTCATTCAGTTTTTATTTTGTTGACAATGTAAATCATTTATATGGGCATATTTTTGATCACTGGGGTGGCCAGTTACCAATATGTGCTGCTGCATAGTTTCATTGGCTGTATTTGCATTTGCATTTCTGATTGTGTGTGGGCTTCATTCTAATTATCATAAGTGAAAGAGACAAAAACAGATATAAGCTTCCATGTTTAAGTAAAAGCTAAATGAGGTCAGACCGTTTCTTATAAATGAAAACTTTGTAGTAGAGCAAATAGAGAAAAAATAGCATTGAGCGTCACGAGGCATTTATTTGTAGGACTGGGTCACCATACTCATAGCACCTGTGTCATGGGAGTCACTTCATGGTCATGTTTCCAGCAGCAGTTTCACTGGGGCAACGCCACATTATTAGGTTAAATTAATGTGAGCTGTATTCTTCTTGTGGTTATTCTTTTTGCAAAGATTCCTATTTAATTTGTGATTTCCTTCTGACTTTAGAAGTATATATCAGCTGTAAAAACAAGGAGTTTATACCTATATTTTATTTCTATATTTAACAAACTGTATAATAGAAACACATGAGGTCAGTACTAGGGGCTTTCAAGAATCCATTTCCTTTATATCATTAGGTTTGAGCAAAGCTAATGTATTTCACCCTGATTCCCATGTCATCTCCCACGTCATCAGTCAAAAGGCTGGAACCCCCTGCCTGGGGGCTCAGCTCTGGTCCTTAGGTAGAATGATACTGCCTCAATGACAAAGCCCCTTTTAGGCAAAGTCAACTATTAATGTGCGTTCTGTATTTAGCATTAACTTTCTAGTTGCACCCTACATTCTCTTCAAAATGCTCAGCAGTACTTGGTTGGGTCTGCTAACCTTTTAAAGTTAAAATAGCTTTCAAAGGAATTCACTGCAGCCCTGACTTGAGTATGGAGAAAGGAGGCTCCTCCCCCAGCTTTAGAAGGACTGGGAGCTAAGGGCCACAGGAAGTGGCCTCAGTGTTTCTTAGGAAGAGAAAACCATCACTGAATCCACAGAAATGATTGGAACGCATATTTGGCAAAGTGCTATTCTCTGATCTTCTGCTTGTTCTTTTGGCAGCACAGGAAACATGTTTGTCATTCGCTGAGGATGTTTGCGGGTGGAGGAGCGGAGCTACCCGGCTAACTCCTATAACACAGCACAAATCCCCAACATCACGATGAGGTGGTGCAGAACAACTGTGGACCAGAAAGGGAGGGAGATGGCATTCAGAGACAGCTCTACAAGGGTAAAGCCAACTCAACAAAAGAGTTAATGCAACAAGAGTCAACTCAGGGGTCTTCATAAAATTCCGCACAGTTTAGACAAAGTCAATTTTGTTCATCCCTTGGGGATTCTGTAGCTCACGTTTATCAGCACAAAAAACCTGGCAGATAACCTAGGTCGTGAACCTCCAACAAATAGAAATAAGAACTTTGATAATACAGTGATGGTGCATTGCACTGTAGGGCTTTCACTGTAGAACTTAAAAAAGATGAGAATCTGGGATCGGAGTTTTAAAAGTTGATTTACACAATTTTCCTGTAATGATGAGAGCAAAATCTATGTCTGTGAGATTATTAATACATTGAACTGTCTTACCCCATTTCCTTGTGTAGTTGCTTCCTTCTCATCATTCAGGTGAGATCTTGGGTCTTAGCTGAAATGTTTCTTCCTCTAAGGGGATTCCCTGGCTACTCTCTGAATCACATCTCCGATGGTTCCCAATACTTTACATGTATTAAGGAGCCTTGTCTGTCTTGCTCATGGCAGTACCCACAAGACCACTTCCTGGTACAGTCAACATAATCATGGCTCACCCTGACTGGGTGTTTGCTGGGCATCGTTCAGTGCCCTTAGCTGAAATTAAATATCTATACATTGTATTTTGTTGACAATGTAAATCTGGATCACTGGGGTGGCCAGTTACCAAGATGTGCTACTGTGTAATTTCATTGGCTGGGTTTGCATTTGCAAACACATTTGCCATGTAGACAAGGGCAATCATTAGCCCAATTTCACAGAGGGAACTGGGGTATGGAGGGGTGAGTTCATTGGCCAAGGTCACTCAGGTAATGAGAGGCAGAACCATAATAAGAATTCAAATATTTGTTGAATGAACAGATCACTGAAAATCTTGTTCTCCAAATGTTAGAACCCAAGGGAAGCCATCTAGTGATGGCTTTACTGAGACTAGCAGAAGTGAGGTCCAGTTCTGCTTCGTCCAATTTACCTTCAGTTTCTCCCTCTCTTCTGAGTTCAGGGGCTGGTCAGAGGGAGACCTCTTGATAGCGCCCCCTCTGCCCCACTCAGGTGTGCTTTAAAGTATAATTTTCAATCCTTAAAAGTTTTGCTGGGGCCAAAGTTAGGCTTCATTTAAAACACTCTCTTCCTTTTAGCAGCAGAGTCCCACAAAATCTCAGAAGCGTCTCTTTTCCTTACCTGAGAAGCTATAGAGACTGGAAAATCCTCTGCCTGTAGTGAGTAAAGGGAGAGAATGGAGAAAGTTTAAGAAAAGATCACGGAAAGGAAACGTCTCAGAGTGATGTTTCTGAAACACAAAACCTGGTTGGGTGCGGTGGCTCACCCGACCACCAGCACTTTGGGAGGCCGAGCACTTTGTAATCCCAGCACTTTGGGAGGCCGAGGTGGGTGGATCACTTGAGGTTGGGAGTTTGAGACTAGCCTGGCCAACCTGGTGAAACCCTGTCTCTACCAAAAATACAAAATGAATGGGATGTTGTGGCACGTGCCTGTAATCCCAGCTAATTGGTAGGCTGAGTCAAGAGACTTGTTTGAAGCTGAGATCACCCCGTTGTACTCCAACCTGGGTGACAGACTGAAACTCTGTCTCAATCAATCAATCAAAACACAAAACCTAGCCATAATCCTCCCCTGATTAAACCATCAGGTGCCCCACTGCCTTTCAGACAGCTTATACTGGGAGTTTACAAAATTTCATCTCACAATACTTTCTCTCCAAGACAGGGGTTGGTAAGCTTTCTGGAAAGAACCAGATAGTAAATATTGTCAGCTTTGCAGGTCATACCGTCTCTGCTGCCACCAATCCACCCTGTAGTTGCTGTGCGCAGCTGTAGACAATATCTACATGAATGACTGTTGCTGTGTTCTAATAAAACTTTCTTTAAAGGCACTGAAATTTGAATTTCATATACTTTTTTTTTTTGAGATGGAGTTTCATTCTTGTTGCCCAGGCTGGAGTATAGTGGTGCGATCTCAGCTCACTGCAACCTCCACCTCCCAGGTTCAAGCAATTCTCTGGCCTCAGCCTCCCCAGTAGCTGGGACTACAGGTGTGCACCACCACTCCTGGCTAACTTTTGTATTTTTAGTAGGTACGGGGTTTCACCGTGTTGGCCAGGCTGGTCTTGAACTCCTGACCTCAGGAGATCCACCTGCCTCGACCTCCCAAAGTTCTGGGATTAAAGGCGTGAGCCACTGCGCCTGACCCTGAATTTCATATAATTTTTATGTGTCATGAAATATTGTTTTGATTCTTTTCTTGAACCACATAAAAATGTGAAAACTGTTCTTATTTTGCAGGTCATAAAACCAGGAGTCACCAGGGCCTTGGCCCTTGGCCATAGCTTGGTGAGTGTCCTCTAAGATAGAGCCGCTCTAGCTCCCCGCCTTCCCACAGGGTTTGCTCACCCTTCATGTCACACTATCCTCCAGGTCTCACTTGGAAATTGTCAGCAGAGTTCTTCTGCAAGTCCTGCCCTAGGTTGAATCCCCTTGCTCTGTTCAGGATGAATATCCCTTATCCAAAATGCTTGGGACCAGGAGTTTTTCAGATTTCAGATTTTTTTTTCTTTTTTTGGAATCTTTGCATTATACTGGTTGAGCATCCCTAATGCAAAAACCTGGAATCTTAAATCTAAAATGCTACAATGAGCATTTCTTGTGAGTATGACCTTTGAGCATCATGTGGGTGCTCAGAAAGTTTCAGATTTTAGAGCATTCGGATTTTGGGTTTTCATATTAGTGATGATCAACTGTACTCCTGTGGCACCAGCCCACTGTCACCCCCCTTCACAGTAATTTTCCTTTCCCTTGGTGTCTAACATCTCTCTCCTTGCTATACAGTAAATCCCACGAGGACAGGGCCTGCGTGGCTCACATTTATTCCTAGTGCCCTGCCCAGGCCAGACAGTGCTGGATACTCAGTAAAGGTTTTTTGATTTGCACATGACATTCTCATGACATCTAATTTCCTTCCCTTCCTTCCTTCCTTCCTTCCTTCCTTCCTTCCTTCCTTCTTCCTTCCTCCCTCCTTCTCTCTCTTTCTCTCTTTCTCTTTTTCTTTCTTTCTTTCTCTCTCTCCTTCCTTCTTTCTTCTCTTCTTTTCTTTCTTTCAATGGAGTTTTGCTCTTGTTGCCCAGGCTGGAGTACAATGTGTGATCTTGGCTCACTGCAACCTCCACCTCTCAGGCTCCAGCGATTCTCCTGTCTTGGCCTCCCCAGTAGCTGGGATTACAGGCGTATCCCACCAAGCCAGGATAATTATATATTTTTAATAGAGACGGTGTTTCCCATGTTAGTCAGGCTGGTCTCGAACTCTTGACCTCAAGTAATCTGCCCACCTAGGCCTCCCAAAGTGCTGGGACTACAGGCTTGAGCCACCACACCCAGCCCCATGACATCTCATTTTCTATTATTATTGTTCACTGCAAGTTCTGTTTGGAAGCTCAGCACTTTCTCATTCCTTGTGGGTATTTGAATTTAGGGTGCAGTTAAAAATTAGAGTAAATAACAAACCTCAACTCCTTCATTTGGCTTGAGCTGTTCCCACCCCCGGCTGGAAGACTCCAGGAGCAGGTGAAGGTTGTGCCCACAGGCACAACTGGTTTGGCAATTCAGTGAAAATGCTCAAACCGGCTGTGCCTGTGGACACAGCCCAGAGTGAACTCAACTATTTGGGAAACAGAGACGCTTACTCCGCAGGGAGAGCTCCACCACCAGGACTCCCCCGGTCTGGTCTCGCAGGAGGCGCTGCCGTTTATCGCAGGTCTGATGACCCAGAGAGGCAGAGGAAGAGGAGCGGGGAATGTGGGATGACAAGTGAGCAAAGAGGAGAAAAGAGAAAGAAAAGAGATTTTAAAAAGGTCACAGATGGAATGGAGTCAAAATTCCACAACGAACAGATATTAGTTACCTTTAAAAAAAATAACCCAGAGACACACTGTTTATCCCTTCTCCAACTTGAATACAAAAAGAAAGGTTTACTTTGTTAACTCTTCAAGCCAGAGGGAATCCTGCTGGAAGAGGCCGTTGAGTGTGGAAGGGATAGACTTTGTTTCCTTTGATAAGGCTTTTACTTACTATCGCTCTCAGCACAGTAATTAGAGACGTGGACACTTGGAAATGTATTCTGGTTCGTTTTCTTTCTTTTTCAACATGTGGCATCAATACTCATCCTTTGATCAACTGTACAATGTCTCTCATCTCTTCTCCCTGGTTCCGCACTCTCTGTTTTTTTCCCCCTTTTTCTATTTGTGCTCATAAA
Source organism: Cebus imitator (assembly GCF_001604975.1). Classification (NCBI taxonomy): domain Eukaryota; kingdom Metazoa; phylum Chordata; class Mammalia; order Primates; family Cebidae; genus Cebus; species Cebus imitator. The sequence continues at coordinate 643,798 of NW_016107815.1, read as the reverse complement.
GAACCATTTTCTGGCCAAATGAATCAGTAGTAATATGATGACCTTATTTTTGTTGGTTACTATGGGCTATGTAGGTAGCAGCCTCTTTGGAAACACTGAGTTCTCCAGTTGAAAGACACCAGAGAGGAGAACAGTTTGAGATTCGGCACATCTAAGTTTAAGATTTGGCTTGAGTGAGCATCAGCATGACTGATGACTTGTTAAAGCACAGCCTGCCAGGCCTTCCCCTCACACGGTCATATCAGCCATGGCCCAGTGTTGGGAATTTCTGCCGCAGTTCTCTGAAGTCACAGAGGTGAACCCTTAGGCTGTTCAGTCAAGACTAAAAACACCCACCTTTTGAGTTATGTTCACAGCCTGTCCCTGCCACTTAGACCTTGAATTTCCCTTGCTCTTTTCACTTCTTCAAAGTGTTTCCATGTTTGTGATCACTTTCATTTACCTACGCTGCTCTTTGATAAGCGAAGGGACATCATTACTTACTACACTCTGCTTAAGGATGAGAAAAGCAGGTCCCAGCAGGTTAGATGACACGTGTGTAGGCAGGGCGGTTCGGACCTGGAATGTCTTTCCCAACAAGCATCGGCCCTTATACCCACTGCCATCTCCTCCAGATGCCCTCAGCACGCAGCTGCACTGGTCTGGTTAATTTCCCCACTCAAACTACAGCTCCTCCAATACCCCGGCCCTTTGAGTAACATCGTCCTTCTGGAGAGAGGCAGCTCACCACCGGGCAGGAGAGTTTCTCGCTGTCGCAGATGAACGTCTCACAGTGTAACCACACCTTGGAGAGTTTGGGGATGTTCTGGAACCGGAAAGCATTAAATTGGAAGGTTGCCCTGTGATCTTTCCCATTCTCATGCACGAGGACGGTTTCATCCGTGGGGCAGCTGAGGCAGATGGGGAAAGAAGAGTGAGCTGTCACCTCCTTGAACTCCAGTAAGAACCGCTGAGCAATTTACATACAAGGCTCCCCGAGGTTGCTATAACCTCCCCAGGCATTTGGATTAGCAGCACCTCACTTGATTCTCACAACTGTGAGGTCAGGTTGAAGAGCTAGGAGATGGGTATGATTGTCCCCTTTCTACAGACAAGGTACAGTGGGAGGGGAGCAACTTGTAAGGAGTCACACTTTTAGTAAGTTACAGCTCTGTCCGAGAGAAAGACAATCCCTGGGAGAGAAAGCCCTCCGAGGACTGGGATATGTCCAGCCCTTGAGGGACATGCAAGGTAGGGGCAATGGCACCTAGAGCAGCATTGCCAATGTTGCCACAGCTGCCTAAGCTCAAGTCACACCCAACACATTTCTGTGTGTGTATTGTGAGGTTTTGCCATTCAAAATTTGTATTTATGGTATATTATTTAAATTATGTATATCTACAGAGTTACCTTTGTAAAAACATGGCCACACTTCTAATATAAGCGCAGAAAAAAGTTGACTAAAGGATACCATCTCAATGTTAACACTGGCTGATACAAAGTGGCAAAATTATGGGCATTTTTGTTTTTTTTCTTTGTATTTTTATGTTTTTTTCCAAATTCTCTATAATGAGAATATAATATTTGTATACAATTCCAAAGTCTCAAAGATAATAATTCAGTTAAAAAAAATGACACTGGGCCAGGTGCGGTGGCTCATGTCTGTAATCTCAGCACTTTGGGAGGCAGAGGCAGACGGATCATGAGGTCAGGAGTTTGAGACTAGCCTGACCAACATGGTGAAACCCTGTCTCTACTAAAAACACAAAAATTAGTTGGGCATGGTGACATGTGCCTGTAATCCCAGTTACTCAAGAGACGGAGGCAGGAGAGTTGCTTGAACCCTGGAGGCAGAGGTTGCAGGAGGAGAGATCACACCACTGCACTCCAGCCCGGTCGACAGAGTGAGACTCCATTTCAAAAAGAAAAAAAGACACAGATGGTCATTTATCTAAGCTAGTGGTTCTCACTTGGGGGTCCACTTTGTTCCCCAGGGGACATTTGGCACTGGTCATCCAGACTGGGGAAAGTGTACTGGCCTCTAGTGAGTGGGCAGAGACTGGGGCTGTTGCTAAACATCCTACAGTGCACAGGACGGCCCCCACAGTGAAGAATGGTCCCATCCCAAATGTCAAGGTGCTAACATTGAGAAACACTGGTTTCAGCAAACGTACTTTTTCATTGAACAAAGACTGATGACCTCAGTGCCATTCCTTGAACTAGGTGTTAGAAGCAGACACAGTGATTCTTGGGACTGTACAGAGAGAACCACACTATTGTAGGGGTTTGTTATCTGCAGGTAACAAGGTGTATCAGGGTCTGTCCCTCTGTGGGAAAAGGTCTATGTATCAAAAGCTTCAGACCCCTGAACAGCACCACAGCAGGCCCCAGATTAATGCTACTCTGAGGCATCTCCCCTCCTGTATTGTAAACTTGGCACACGTGCCAGCGAGTGATCCAGTTACCCCAGGGAACCTCCATGATGTTCTCTACCCCACCCCCCATTCCCTTAGAAACAGACAGAGGGGAGCTCAGCTAAAGGTAGGAGCTAAGAAAGTCAAGTGTGGGAGTGAGAGAGGGAAGTGAGGGAAGGCTGTGCCTTTGTATCTGGAGAAGGGGTCAGAGCCGGTTCTGTGGGTGGTGGGTTCTGAACAGTGATGAAACTGGCATTTTCCAAGTTGTGAAACAAGACTCCTGTAGGATCATTTGGTCAATAAACTTGAGATCCTTGTATAAACTTCAGATGGGAGTTCTCAAAATAGCTCTTTGCAGCCAGAGTGCCTCAGGCCTAGTGTCAGCCAGTGGAAAATAATGTAAGCAGAGCTTTGTCAGGGGGTGGGGAGGAGGCAAAACATGGGCAGGTCTAGATGCCTTGGCACTGCTGCTTCCTGGCACCAGCTGCAGCACCCCCACTTCAGTAGCAGCTGCCTCTAGATGGTGGAAGCCCACAGGAGGCTCTTATGCCCCCTCTGCATGAGCCTCCTTTCCCACGTGGGATTGCTCTTTGAGATAAGAATGCTGCTTTAGGGGCATCCACGTGCACAGGGAAATTCCTGATGATATATCTCCTGTCACCTCTCCTGTCATCTCTCCTGGCACTTTTGTAAGCTGGGTTTTCCAGAGAATCCCAGTGTGTGCAAACATTATCTGGAGATTGTGGAAGTGGACTTTTCCATTCTCCCCTTTGGCACTGATCTTTGTGCATGTATCTCCAACCTTGAGGTGCCATGTCAACGAGGAAGAATATAGAAATGTATCAGGATGTCTTACATCTGGCTGTGTTGAAATGCAGATTCCCTGGGTTTCCCCAGAGTCCTTCTGACCTGGCAGGTTTACAGTGCACCTACATATGTAATAGGCAGTCTAGGAAGTTTGCGTGTACACTGGAGCTTGAGGAAATTGTGCAGACCACCCAAAGCCACAGGCATCCCTTTTTTGGCCATGTTGCACATCTGCTGGATGGGAACAACAGCACCAGAACTCCCTGCAGGGAGATGATGCCAGGGGCGGCAGAAGCCTTTGTCTGGTGTGACCATTGCCTAAGAGAGGTTCCCAGTGCCAGATAGCAATTTCAGGTCCCCATAGGCCAATAAGTTATTTCAGAATTCCTGAAGTCATTTGATTGCACCATTGCTAACAGAGGCTAAATGAAGTGAATCATTCAATGGCAGATGTGAAGTCAACACCCAGATTAAGCTGCCATCTCTGCAGGTGGCTTTGCAGGGGTGAGTAGGTGTGCCTCGGCCAGCCTGTCCTGTGCAGGTCACTCAGGAGGTAACACGGACTGAGTCTGAATCCCATATCTTCTCCTTACTAGCTCCATATCTTAAGCAAGTTTCTGGACCTGTCTGTGCCTCAGTTTCCTCATCTATAAAATAATGATTATTATACTATCTATGTTATAGAGGGTTTAATGACATTTAAATAAATGAATATTTGTAAAACACCTATCTAGAACAATGTTTGGTATATTGTACGAGCTGTATAAGTGTTTGTTAAATAAAAATAAAGGTCCGGAGTAGCTCCACTTTTGTTATCTAATTATCTTTATCCTTGGGATTAATTTTTCCTTGGCCTGATGGGTTCTGAGGATAACACAGGCTCATTGGTCTGTTAGGTACTTTGTTTAGAGAACGATCTCTTGTTTGTTTACTGCTAATTATGTGGATGATGTCCATGTCTCTTATCTAACTCTACCTCTCCACTGATTTCCAAAGGTACAATTCTAAGTACTTCTGGACAATCATCATTTGAAGCTTAACAAGTCCGTAAATAAACTCAGCTAGGATCCATATTTCCTTATCCAAAAGCCTCCTTCTCCAACGGCCGAATACAAACACTCTTCGTCAGCTTCGTAGTCCACAGATTTAAGAACACAAAGCCATCTTTGTTCCCTATTCCCCAGATTTCTTGTGCTGTCCATTCCTCTACCTCCTGTCTGATTTGTTCCTAAATTTTCTCATCTCTCTAGAAGCTTTTCTCTCCTTTTTATTACCTTTTTCCATTCGCTTGGCACAATAGCAGTTCACGTCTTATCACCCTTGCACAAAGCTGCCAGGGCCTCTGATCCGGTCTTTCTACCTTCCATGCATGTTTCTAAATCATCCTGTGTGTGACTTCCAGAATTACCTTTCTACGGTGTGCTTCTAGTACTACTTCAGTGCTTTGCTCCAAATTTTAAAAGCTCCTGGTTATCACTTAATTAGTAACAAAAACAATGATCTTATTTTAAATGATTGGACTATCTAGCAGGTACCGTCTGTTAAGCTTTTGATATGGATTATTTAATTTAGTCATCATTACGATGGTTCTATTGTCAGACTAACTGGATTTGAATTCAGCCTGCTCACTTCCTCTTACACACATACACACATGCACACACACACACATTTACTATGAGACCTTACCCTCTCGTGGGCCTCAGTATCCTCATTTGTGAAATGGGGATGATAGTAACACTACCTTCCTTGTCGTAAGGTTTAAAGGAGTTAATATAGGGTAAAACTCTCAGAATGGTATTTGGTTCCTAGAATGCACTATGTAATGTTTCTTAGTATTAGTCCTTTGCCTGGAACCACAGAGGATGTCACTGATGTAACCCCAGCAGGCTTCACCTCTTTCTCCCAAGCTTTCCCAAGTCAGGGCAAAGTAGCCTGCTAAATGCCCAGCTACACTGCTTAGCCCTGTCTCTAGATAGTGTACCTACCCCTTGTTGATCAGCTGCCACTGCAAGGGATACATGAAGTCAGCAGAGGGGGTGGCCCAGCAGCTGTTCAAGACCACTTTAAACCTGGAAATAAAACAAACTGGCATCACTTTGAAACAGGATCTTATGCCTAGAAACGTCTGATGATTAAGAAGTGTGTTGGCAAGTCTTTTTTTTTTCTTTGCATTTAAACATACAAACATGGAGGAAATGTACTTACCTAATGCTTAACCCTTTGGCTTCTACTCCTGCAAACAGATCTGAACCGATTTCGGATGTCTCCAGGACAAAGGGAGCTTCTTTCTTGGTGGAGAACTTGGCATTCTTTGGAAGGAAATTGACACTGGGCATTATGACCTCTCAGATTGAGCAGCTGGGTCTGCCAGGAGCAGATGAATTGGGATGGGGATGAGAATCAACCCAAAGACATAAGCACATGAGGCCACAGAGTGATCCTCCAGGACCAGAGAAACTCTATCTCTTAGGATTCTATGCCATCTTAGAAGGGTTGAGGACATCATACAATCACATCGTATTCTAGATTTGCTCATCATGATGAGACACACACTGTATGTCTCATTTACTCCAGTGAGATTTGACTAATTAAAAACAAGTGAAATTCAGAGATACTGAGGCACTGTGTGATACGGAATCACCCAAGGACACAGGATCTGAGCACATACAACACCCCCCTCTGCCCTTGCTCATCTGACTTTTTGCCTGAGCAGATTTCAGCATGGGTTGGGAAGTATAGGATTTGATTCTCAGTACAATCATCAGCAACAATAACAATCACAGCCACAATGTATTGATCAACTGCTGTGTGTTGGGCACTGTTCTATGTACTAGGGTGGTCTCTATGTCAGGATATTGTTAGTGAACAAAGCAAAGATATCTGTCTCCAATGATCTGGCATTCTAATGGGGAGACAGACAATAAGTGAGGAAACAGTATAGTATGTTATCATAGACCACAGGACATTATCTAGAAAAGCTATAAAACATGGAGAGCAGGATAAGGAAGATCAGGAGTGTGAGGAAGAGCAGGTTACAGTTTTAAATGCAGTGGTTGGGGAGGCCTCACTGAGGATGTGACATTTGAGCAAGCTTTGGAGAAAGTGAGGAAGGGGTCCATGCAGCCACCCACGGAAGAATGCTTGAGTTAGGACAAAGGCCCTGGGGTTGGAGTGTGGCTGTCAGCACAGCAAGGAGGCCAATGTGGGTGGAGCAGGTAAGTGAGGCAGGAGGGTGGAGAGTGGGGAGCGAGGTGGGGATGAAGTTAGAGAAGCTCTGGGGGCTGATCAAGAAGACTGGAGCCAGCCAGGCACTGTGGCTCACACTTGTAGTCCCAGCACTTTGGGAAGCCAAGGCAGGCAGATCACTTGAGGCCGCAAGTTCGAGATCAGCCTGGTCAATGTGGCGAAACCCCATCTCTATTAAAAATACAAAAATTAGCCAGCACGGTGGCAGGCACCTGTAGGTCCTGTAGTCCTAGCTACTCTGGAGGCTCAGGCAGGTAGATCTCTTGAACCCGGGAGGCGGAGTTTGCAGTGTGCCAAGATTGGGCCATTGTACTCCATCCAGCCTAGGTGACAGAGTCAGACTCTGTCTTAAAACAAAACAAAACAAAAATAAACAAAACAACAAAAACAGCAACAACAACAAAAACTCGGAAAAAGTAAACACTGTGTCTTACACTCTGAGTGCAGTGGGGCAATAAGGATTCAACACCACGATTTGAGCACAGGAACAGCAGGTTCTGATCACTGGCCTGGCACGTGTGATGTTTGCCTGCCGTTCTCATCAAGACATTCTGGGTGTGCTGTTAGAAGTAACAGCAGTGTTTCTGTCTGACTTATGCAAACGAGGCTGATTTATTTCTCCATTCTCTGAGTCTTGAGTTTATTCAACTCTAGTAACAATCTTGAACTGCTCTCTGGATTAGCTTCCAGAGACGAAAGCGTTACCATGGAAGGGCAAAAATCCTGGGCTCCCACTGCTAACTTGGGACACACTATAGGCAAGTCAGCCTTTCAGACCTCAGTTTCTTCCTGTGCGAAATGAACACAACCTTTGCGACTTTATGTCACAGAAAAGTAAAGCTTAGACCACGTTACTCTTTGAAAGATTGAGTTTCATAGAGCTACAGATTTGCAGAACCGCAATAGGTAGACAGCAGCAGGAGGAAGGGATTTCAGCAAGGATGTCTAGTGAAAATGGACTTTATGGTATTCCACAGTGCATATGTACCACATTTTCTTTATCCAGCTTATCACTGATGGGCATTTGAGTTGATTCCATGGCTTTGCTACTGTGAATAGTGTTGCAATGAATATATGCATGCATGTGTCTTTGTGTAATAGAATAATTTATATTCTTTGGGTATATACCCAGTAATTTGTTGGGTGAAATGGTCTTTCTGGTCCTTTGCAAAGACATGGATGGAGCTGGAAGTCATTATCCTCAGCAAACTAACGCAGGAACAGAAAACCAAACTCTACATGTTCTCACTTATAAGTGGGAGCTGAACAATGAGAACACATGGACACAGGGAGGGGAACATCATACACTGTGGCCTGTTGGTGGATGGTGTTGAGGGAGGGAGAGCATTAGGAAAAATAGCTGATGCATGCTGGGCTTAATACCTAGATGTTGGGTTGCTATGTGCAGCAAACCACCATAACACACATTTACCCATGTAACAAACCTGCACATCCTGCACATGTACCCCAGAACTTAAAATAAAAATAACAAATCAACATAAAATAAAATAAAACGGACTTTACCCCTCAAATGTCAAACACACAGGGACTTTGCTGAGAGGACTCAGAATCTGTTTCATTTCCCAGCACCTCTGACATTATGTTACTGACGGGAAGCCCAGCAAGGGTTCCCTGATTCAGTCACCCAGAAGTCAGTTATTTCCTCCCATTTGCCACCTCCTGCACCATTTAAATGGCTACAATAATTGGGTAATAATGTTCTTAATCGTAAGGGATCTACTGGCTTAATATGCAGGTTGAAGTGGCAGATTTACAGTGGTTTTTTAATGTTCCTTATTATTTTCTGAGATTTGTCATATTTCAAGAGGCCATTTTCAAATATGGGAACTCATCTGGGGACCCTGATGTAGTCCCCAAATGTGTCAGAGGTATTACTCCCAACTCTTTCTGCCAGGGACCAGCCAGAAGAATGTGAGAATATTGGAATAATACCTCTCCTCGTGGAAGAACCTGCCTGGTTCTGTTACAAAGTGAAGAACAGAGCTTGCATCATTAATTCGATTTCTGAAACAGAACACTTCATGACCGGGTTCTCTATATTCTCACCCAACAACTCAGGCAATGCTTGGAATAATTTTTACCTTATTTCCTCTATAAAGTGAAAATTAGAAACCTATTCCAGATCTAGTAACCCCCCTTTTTCCATAGGAGATACGTTTCAAGATCCCCAGTGGATGCCTGAAACTGCAGATGGTACCAAACCCTATATATAATCCTAAGATTATTTCATTTAATCCTACAACAAACCTATAGGGTAAGCACTACTTTTTGTTGTTGTTGTTGATCTGATAACATTGATGGCTATGGAGTGACGAATGGACAGGTGGTGTCTATAGTGTGGATATTCTAGACAAAGGGATGATTTACATTTCAGGAGGAACAGAGCCAATGGTGCAAGATTTCATCACGCTACTCAGAATAGGTGTGCAATTTAAAACTTATGAATTGTTTATTTCTAGAATTTTCCATTTAATATTTTTAGACCACAGTTTACCACAGGTAACTGAAACCATGGAAAGCAAAACTGTGGGTAAGAAGGGACTACTTTACCAAAAGTTTGAGTCACAACTAGCTGGTGTCCCAAGTTAAGGATGAATACACCTGGCCTAACAATAGTTCATGTGGAAAAATCCCAGAGTTGCTTTTGCTTATAAGCTCCATGTGAGATAGTGGTAGAAAAAAACCCCCAAACTGCCCTAAAGTTATTTTCCTAGGACACATTCCTAGGGTCTTCCAGAACTTAGAAGGTCACCTCTGAACCATCCTGGCCTGCACAGGTCTGACAAAGTCTAGAATATAACATTTCAACTCTGGGCTTTATTTATTATAGGGGCATGGAGCAACTGGAACATATTCAGAGACTAGTGACTAGAGTGGTGAATGAACCACCAACAGTGACACAATGTTTAGCTTGGAGAAGGTGGAGATATTTGAAGGACTGTCAGCCTCCTAATTATATGGTATTATTTCAGAAGACAAAGCTAGGACACATGGGCGAGAGTTCAGGGTGTCAGATATGATAGCTGATCTAAAACGAGAAGGCCCAAGTATCACTGTCTTTGGAAGAGGTGGGGAAGCCACCCCACAGCAATCTTTTTCTCTTTTTTTTTTTTTTTTGTTGAGTCGGAGTTTCGCTCTTGTTACCCAGGCTGGAGGGCAATGGCGCAATCTCGGCTCACCGCAACCTCCGCCTCCTGGGTTCAGGCAATTCTCCTGCCTCAGCCTCCTGAGTAGCTGGGATTACAGGCACGCACCACCATGCCCAGCTAATTTTTTGTATTTTTAGTAGAGAGGGGGTTTCACCATTTTGACCAGGATGGTCTCGATCTCTTGACCTCGTGATCCACCCGCCTCGGCCTCCCAAAGTGCTGGGATTACAGGCGTGAGCCACCGCACCCAGCCCCCACAGCAATCTTACAGAAGGATTTTGGGCTTTGGGTGGAAAGTCAAGGTTTGCCACTTTCGAGGTTTGTTCTGACTCTTGGGAGTCTATGATTTTGGCCTCTAAGGCTTGCATTTTTTTTTCCCATATTAAGCTTTTTCGTTTCTCTCTCTCTAACTAAGAGTAATGGTCAGTACTGTTTTGATGGAATGAAAGTCAATATAACCCCACACTGACATCAATGTTCAGCCTTGTAAAGGTGACAATGCCAGAAGTCCTCAGAGTTTCCACTTTAAATAGGGCCAAAGTCTACAATGACGAGAATGGCTACTTTCTTGGGCACTTAACTTGTGCCAGGTACTGTGCTAAGTGCTTCTTAAAGATTATTTCATTTAATCCTATAACAAACCTTTGGGGTAAGTGCTATTAGTATTCCCGTTTAACAAATGCAAAGATAGAAGCCCAGAGAGGTTAACTGACTTGCCCCAAATCACACAACTAGTAAATGATAAAACAAGGCTTCAAACTAGTGGTCTGCTGAGAAGACCCATTTCCTAACTACAGCACTAGGATATTTCTGTAAGCCCACTACCTTCCTTTATTTTGCATTGGGGGTCAAAATAACTTTTCACTAGGAATACCAACCATGGGATATTGTCCAGAGTGAGTGGGAGGGGCATGGAGAGAAAAGAAAGAGGAAGCCTGCTGAGTAGAACTGGTGCTTTTAGAGCCCAGCATTTGAAGCTCTCAGAATCCTAAGCAATTAGCAGTGCATGGATTCCATTGTGTTATCTAGGGCACAGCTCTCTTTCTGGTAATTTGATGGAAATATATGCAGGGAGCAGTTGCTTCAGAAACACATAAGAATGCTCTCAAAGCGGAAGAGGAGAGGAGAAAAAAATACCAACCACATGGGTCAGGCATAGGGAACTGGGCCCATGGTGGGAATATTAATCAGTACCAACGTGTCAGGACAGCAGAGTCCCCTCTTTGCTGAGGTCCATTTGTCCTGGAAGGATCTTGGTGGGCCTCAGGGGAGGCTTGACCCTTACTTCTATATTTGTTGAAGGGAATGTCCTGTTATCTGTCTATCCAATGCAGAGGATGGCCTGGATGATGCTGAGGACATGTCTCTTAATTTTTTTTTTTTTTTTAAAGAAAAGAAGCTCCTTCCAGTTCTAAGATTTGATGTTTTGTTTATGCCTCAAGCTCAGCTCTACATGGCTGATGGTGGGTGATGATTTTTGACAATCCTGATGTCTCGGTGTTGCCAGCTACTGTAAAACCTTTATGGGATCATATCTATAATTTTATCTGGTTAAAATAACAATTATCCACTTCCAGACAGGGACTCAATAGCAAAGGCAGCCTGTCATCAGGGAGTCTCCTGAGACTGTTGTCAGTGCGTGGAAGCCTATTTTCCTCTCTGGAGGGCTTTCATCAGTGACTAGTGGTTTCTTCACCTTTTCATCACCCTGGTGGCCCATGCTGTATTTATCCCCCTGATTATGGGTCAAGGGCTTTATGGATTCCTTTTCTCAGTAGTTAACCACCAGTGGTGTGTGGCTAGGGGCAGATTTTGTGGGATCTTGAAATTTCTACAATCTGGAGAGCCCTCTTTAATGAGAAGAATCAACTCTTTGAATACAGAATTGGACACAAGGCCTTGAAAGGGCCTTGAAATGAGTTTCATTCCCTTCGCGGTAAGTAAAATGGCCATATCTAGGATATCTGTGTTCAAGACCGGCCACTGCTCTTAACTACATGTGGGCTCTCAGTCTAATCCCTTCCTCCCTCTGGGCTTCTGGTCCTCATCTGTAAAATGGACTAGGTTATTCTAGGATCCCTTTCAGCTCTCACCTTCTGAGTTCAGCAGGCCTAATAGCTTCCAGGCCCCAGGTTAAGCAAGTTTAAAGAGTTCAAAGTTAATGGAGTTACAGGTCGCACAATTTTTCTCCTTTGAGAAGTGAACAGGTTGGACATGATGTCCTTCCAAGGAAGTCCTCTGGCTCTAATGTTCTATGCAAAGGTTTGTTTTTCTGCCCACATCTTCTTTTAGCCTGCTGGGACACTGTCTCTGTGTGCATGTGTCCTCAATGGAAGCTGCAGGTTTGATGAAACAAAGCACCCCTTCTAGAGAGGAGGGCAGCTGGGCAAATGGCCATTGCATATTTAGCTTCTCTGGAGCACTTTATTTTGAGGGAGACCAAAGTGTGCCTTTAACTTCTATGTCAACATAGGCAGCCTGCCCAAATTAGGCAAGGAGGAAACACTAATTGAAAGGCTTCAGAGACCAAAGAATTAGGGAGTGAAGGCCAACCCCAATCCTTCTCTTTAGCCCTGTCCTAATCAGGAAGCTCAATACCTTGTGCCAAATATTTTAAGGGCTAGATCTTAAATACAAACCTCTGGAGTGGGTTGTAGTGAAAACTAAGCTTGTTACGAGTCAGATATTGGCTATTGTCTGTTGGCCTTCCCTCAATTTTCCCACCTATAAAATGGGAAGATTGGTCTTATATCTTTGTGGAAGGTCAGTCTTATATCTTCTATCTTATGCCTTTCAGCTCTTCTATCCAGTCTATGAATCTGACTTTCTGTGATACTTTGTTTTTAAAGAGGTTCAAAGCTAAACTGAAGCTTATGTTTCAACTTGAATTTAAGAATGGGGCTCTGCACAGAGCGTGGGGAAAAATGAATCCCGAGGAAGCATCCCATCATCTCCTAGAAAGGCCACAGGGAAGTCATGGGAACCTGGAGACTACTTACAGTGTAGAAGTTGAGAGACAATTGGCTTTCAAATGTGCCCATGCTCCCGTTCTTCACGTGAACAGTGGCCACTCTGAAAAGGGGAGAGAATTTTGCATAAGGACTGAAACATGCTGATTGATAGGGACTGCAGCACACACACAAGGCAGCCAGCCCTCCATGCTGCACAACAACTTACCTCTGGTCAAAGGCAGCCTGGTTCACCAAGTAGGTGGAGTGGTAGGTGCAGGAGAAGGAGTAGTTGACAGGCTGGTTTTTCACAATCACTGTACTGTCATTGGAAACGATGTGACTGTAGAAGTGGTAGATAGGTGGCTTGTACTGGACAAAGAAAGGAGACAGTGAGGATGAATCTGTGTCCTCGTGATGGGAATGAACGTTCTGGAAAAAGTGGAGGAAGACGGCTCAGAAACAAGTCTAATGGGGAGACATGAATGTCTTCCACTGACAGTGGCATCCACTCTTCTTGTTTGTGAGTGAGCTGATAATTTTGTAAAGGGCTCCTTAGTTTATTCAACTAAGAATGTTTAAAAATAATCTAGGTTGATATTGCATGCTTAAAAATCTCTATGTGCCCACTGGGCTTCTGACCAAAAAGAACTGGCTCGAGAATCTTTATTTCCCAAGATCGAGTTGGTCATCCATTTCTCCTGTCCAAGTATCCTAAATAAATGCTTCACCCATCTCCAGTTTCTAGAATGTTCCCTTCCGGTTCTTTGCTCTTTCCTTCTTCTGACTATAAGTGTGATTTCTGAAACTCTTTCCTCTGATTTATTGGGCTCTAAAATCACAGAATATTAGAGCTAGAGGGGATCTTGAACATCTACTTGAGAAGTGATCCACCTGAGACCATACAGATGATTTCTAGATCACTAGGATATACTCAGAGACATGATGTCTTGTTAATCATGCTCATGACTCTTCCCAAGAAATCACTGAAGTGTTGTGAAGTCTTTAGAAAGAGGAGCTGTTCCTGGAAGCTCTTTGCTCTCGTCCTCTGAGATGGATAGATGCACAGCCTCTGGCAGGTAGGGTAGTAGGAATTCTAGACCTTGGTGGGAGGGCACCTAGCCTCCTTTCATGATTCCATCCCTACAGGCACTGCAGTCCTGAATGAGTGACTTTATTGGAAAGTCTGATTTCTCATCTGTCGTATGATACTTGGTAAGAGGATGCCTGTTTCCTAATAATTATCTTATGATACCCTACCTTGGGCATTGCACAAGACCGAGTTAGAAGTTGCGTTACACATTGGTCACTCCCTAAACTGCCCTTCCAAATGCTCTTTATCATCTCTTTGAAGTCTCAGGCAGAGAATGGCTCGTCTATCCACTCATCCAACCCAGGAAGGATGGCAGCTTGTGAGCACAGGCTTAGAACTTGAAGGTGGGAAGTACTTTGTTCTATGAGAAGGTAGCTTCACTGGCTTTGGCAACAAATTAGAAGGATAAGGATCAAGCCAAAAGAGTTATCTAAACTAGGCAGAAGAGAAGATTTTAAATAGCACAAACACTCCAGAGTATTTGGGAATCAGGATTAACCTTTAAAAGGGAACTGGTAAATTCTGAATACTTCCAAGGACGGATGGCAAACATCTCATTCTTGGGTCTAGTTGCCTTACCTTAAACAACTCTGCACTGTGTGGCATGGTCTTACCTCAGACTGGGTTCCGCAATAGGACTTGTTTTTAGGTGATAAATCTGGGATCACAAATTGGTAGTAACCTCCTTCATGGACCCCATTGTAGCACAAGCCTCCGAGAGCCAGCTGATGAACTTCCCATCCATAGGGACACTCGGGGATTTTGGTGATGATGGTTTTGGGATAACAAAACACAAGAATGACATCTGGACAGAGTACACATACAGTTTAAAATTAGTTATGGTAATCACATTAATGTCTACTATAGAACAGTGGATTCTAGCCATACTTGAACATGCAAAAGCAGTTGGTGAAAAACACCTTCCCTGGTATTCTTCAGCACCTGTGATGAAAGTTTTCCCCAAACTTCAGTCATTGAAGAGCCACTCCTACAGTTTTTGCTGCATCTATTTAATGACTACACTGCATTTAACATGGAATTAAAATTAGCCCATTTGAAAATTTATTTTAAGGAATATATTTGTGAAACCACTGATCGGATGTATAAGAGATATATAAATACATATTAAAATCTCCATAAAATAAGCACATAACTTAAACATTTTAAATGTCAATTTCATGTATAATATTGTGAAATACTGATTTAGGGCACAGGATAGAAATTCAGTAGTCAAATGGAAAAAAAAAGGGGAGATATTTTATATATATATATATATATAAATGGGACGGGGGAGAGAGCGAGTAAGTCAGAGAGTGAAATTGAGCAAGGATTCTCTAATTAAAAAAAAAGTCCAAGTTTATCCAATACATTTTTGCTCCCTTTGGGAAAAGTCTGATTGGCATTGGGGGAACTCAAGTACTTTTCTACTTGGCTAAATCATTGTATTGTTACAACAAGTTAAGCATAGAGTGCTGAGCATTGTAAAAGGAAACCTCAGAAACTTTCCTTCCCAGGAAAATGGACTGTGCCGAGGGCATACCTGCTTTATTTGGAGTGCACGATTTCGCAGAGGCTTCTGCAAAGATGGCCAGCAGGACAAAGGCCTTCATCACCATTGCTTCTCAGAGCCTGGTCTTTGCCAGGTGTCCAGACCAAGCTGGCCAAATGTTTATGGTCCTTCCAGAGCCTGAGCCTCGATCATTCTAAGTCAGAAACATGAATGAAAGGTTAAAATCAAGGGAAGAACAAAGCAGCACACACAGTCCTGGGGACATTTTCAAGGAAGATCAACGATGTTGTGTCGTTTCTAATTGTTTCCTCTTAGCGCTGAGAGGTGAACAGTGGGGCTCATACCGTTGGCAGCGTCAGTGACACCTGGAGTTGTTTATGTTCCCGACTGTTTCATGCTCTCCGGACTGCGGAGGCTGCCTGCTGGATGCTCCCCAGATCTGCTGCACCAGTCCCAGTTTGACTTTATATAGCCCTAGAATGTAAAAGAAACCGGCTCCAGATAAGTCACAATGAGCATGCATTATCCACTGTGTGGGGGAATAAAAGGCGGGGCTTGCACAGTAATCCGATGGGAAGCTCGGTTACTTGAGTCTAATTTCTTTTGCTTTACAGAGTTGGAAAAACTTTTTTTTAACCGTTTCAACCAAGATTGAAATGAAAGTTGATTCCTCCCCCCTTTTTACACAAAATAACTCTGATTGGAGGCAAACTATTTCTGCGCAGTTCCAGGTGATGACTTTAATTCTTTTGTCTAGCTTTCTTATTTTGTATGTAGGTGAACTAAACTTTGAACTTAAGAAAACTCAAGTTTAACATTGTTGCACCTGATAACTAAATACATATATGCTATTTGTGTGAGTGTAAACATTTTAAAGGATTTTTTCCCTCCAATTAAAAAACATAAATGCTAGTGTCTTGAGCTTCATCCTGAAGAATAACTTTTAATTGTACACCCTTGAGCTGTCTAAAGCTTTATTAGTATCCCAGAACAACGACATTGAAGAAGAACCTTAGAAATCTTCTCTTATAATTCAATCCTTAGTCACCTGGCAAGATCCAACTGAAAACAACAGATAACATGCGACTCCCATGAAGGTTCCAGATATATTATTGATAATGCTTATAATTTAATGTTTCAAAACATTGGGAGGTGTCTTATAAGCAATATGTGTATAATACGGTAAAGTTTCCTTTTTACCTCAAAACCTATTGTTAAATTGATGGGATGGTTATAATGATGGTGTCAAAGAATGAAGGAAATAGCCATGTGGCAAGCCATTAAAAATTTCTGTGACTCAATTTCCTTCTCTGTAAAATGGTGGCTGTGGTTCTGGGCTGAACTTACAGAGTAGGGGGCAATGACGTGAAGGTTCTTGTAAACTGCAGATTACATGAAAAGTCAACTAACATTTTCTGGTAACATGTATGTGTCCCATGAGTTACTTTTCCTTTCCTTAGATGCACCACAAAGTGACTCATTGTAGATTTATGATTCATGTAACAGGAGGCAGATCTATACTGTATAACATATATGAAAAATATTTTATGGATGATGAACAAATGGGCTGAAAGAGAGAAGAGAAATAATATATTAAAAGAAGTTTTTTAAACTGTAGGACCAAGTTTATTGTGGCCTGGAAACAATGGCATATTTCTACTGTTCTCCACAGTTCATTCCTGAGCAGAAAAAAGACAGTTGATTAGCTAGGTGTGGTGGTATGTGCTTGCAGTCCCAGCTACTTGGGAGGCTGAGGGAGCCAAGACTGCACCACTGCTCTGCAGCCTGGGTGACAGAGTGAGACCCT
>NW_016107815.1:603893-626798 GCF_001604975.1 Cebus imitator | reverse complement strand
TCTGAAAAATATATGTGAATTTTCTGAGTTCCTCTTTCCTGGAGCTTAGCACTAACTCTCTATGTTTCTTTCTCCTTCTTTTTTAGTGAGCATTTATTGAGCCCCTGTGGTGTACTGGACCAGGCCCTGGGAAGATGCATGCACTTCAGGTGGCTTGGTTCCCTGAGGAACTAGGGGAGGAGAGTGCAGAGATGGAACTGTGGGCTGGAGGGGAGGAAAAATGCATGATCAGAATGCTTGGCAGGTAAGCCACAGAAGAATGCAACAGCCCAACTGCATAAGGAAGGGCTTCTGATGTGACATAAATGATTATTTATCACTGGCAATTCAGTATTGCTTGTTATTTATTTATTTTTTTAAATTCAGACTGAGTCTCACTCTGTCGCCCAGGCTGGAGTGCAGTGGTGTGATCTTGGTTGACAGCAACCTCTGCTTCCCAGGTTCAAGTGATTCTCCTGGCCCAGCCGCCAGCGTAGCTGGGATTACAGGCACGTACCCCCACACCCGGCTAATTTTTGTATTTTTAGTAGAGATGGGGTTTCATCATGTTGGCCAGGCTGGTCTCAAACTCCTGAGCTCAAGGGATCTGCCTGCCTCAGTCTCCCAAAGTGCTAGGATTATAAGCATGAGCCACTGTATCCGGCCTCAGTATTGCCTTTGCCTTTTAACATGGGTTGGAGTACTTGTTCCCATTTCAAGAGGATTCTACAGATACATCTCTTTTCAACCAACTTTGGCCCAGGCAGGTCAACAGTGTCGTCTTATCTCTGACTTAGCAGGGCAGGGGTCACTCATGGACAGGATTGCAGTGGATATAGACACCTTTCCACTCTCCCAGCAGAAATGTCTGATGGGTGCTAGCAAGATGCTGTGAGATGTGATAGGAGAAGCCTGGGCAGTTGGACTCTGCTGTCTGCCTGGAATCCAAAACCCACCTCAGTCGTTACTAGTGTGTGTTGTTGGGCAGATTACTTAGCTTCTGGGAGTTTTAGTTTCCTCCTCCCCTGAAAGGACATGCTAATATCTATGACACAGTGTTACTCAGAATATTAAATGAGATATATATCCACTAGCATAGACATGGCTTATTTTCCCTGATCAGGGCAAAGTACCAGGAAAGTCTTTTGTTTCTATACTCAGCTCTACTTGGCCAATCCAAAGAGGAAAGCCTAGTAGGAATAGGTCACCACTAGATAACATGCATTATTGTCATCAGCCCTGGATTACACCATATGTAACTAAGATCACAGGTTCTGAAATTAGAGGTTATGCCTCTGTCACATTTCCAATGGTGTTCTCTTGGGTTTGTAACTTGACCATTCTAAGCCTACAGTATTCAAACCTGTAAAATGGGGCTTCTCATCACCTATGGCTTTTGCAAAGATAGAATGAAATAAGGCAAACAAGTTGCTCGGCACGGTGCCTGGACACAGTAAGTACTCTATGAAGACTTGCTGCCCTAAAGGGTATTCATCTGAGGTTGGTATCCTCAGCCTGGAAGGACATGTCCATAGTGTTCTCATGTGAACTCTGGGTGTTTTCTAATGGTAATATTTCTCTCTTTAGAAGGCCACCTTAACAAAAGAGCAGGTGCTTTTGATTTCTAGTGAAGTCTGACAGCAATAAGATCCTGGGACAGAGAAAGAGATGTCGCCTACAATTTCTTGGAGTGGGAACCCATCAGGTACATGATACTCCTTTCAAGAACAAGGTGAATGAAATTGGGAAGTAGATTTAACTTTTGTGGCAGGCTGGTCTCTGGATGTTTAATTTGCATGAGAAACAGAATGGGACAAAATGTGCTTGGGCCAAACAGTATTTGATTCTTGCTCTGATAAAAGGCAGGAGGCTCCTATTTTTTTCTGCTAAGTAGCCCCCATCCCCCACACCAATGCCCCAGCCCATTCCTCCTCTGCTTTCCAACACTCTCTCTCTCCCAGATGAAGATGGAGCGGGAGGGGGTGCCACTGGGAGATGGAATCCAAAAGCAAATCTCCCACTGAGATGCACACTGAAGTTTGCTATTTCTTTGAAAACACACAAATTAAATGGAATGGAAGATGTTAACATTTGCAGGACCTTGAATGAGAGCCCAAGAAAGGGAATTTTATGGCAGACTTATCTGAAAGATGAACTTGTCTGTCCTGTATCTTTCTTTTGTGAATTGCGTAGCAATGGAAGGTACCTATTCTATTCAAAGGCCCTGGATGATTTGTGAAAGCTGTGGCCAGACACAAAAGGGTTTCCATTTGCAAAATTCCAATCAGTATTTTCATTCACAGCCCAGAAATCATATAGGCAATGAATCATATGATAAACAACACCAATAAACTCATACTGATGTAACAGACAAAACATCAGACATAATGCTAGCAAGCCTGCATTAAAGATTAAAAAGCTGCTTTATTGACTGATTTTTTAGAGTACTCTATTTTGAGTTCATTAAATGTTAAATGAACTCCATTGTTTCCTGAAAGCTCTGAATCAAGCCTTCTTTTACTTTGTGGGAGGCTCTGTTTGCCAATTTGCAAATGAGTGGGTGTTTCCATACAGGCTTCAATGGCTTAAACCTCACACTACTCCCCAGGAATTAACAATTCCCCAGAGAAAGTGGTAGAAAAACAGAAGTGAGAAAAGATTCACTGGTGATAGTGCATCAGGAATTAAGAGTAAGACACCCTGCTTCTCCCATCTCTCACCTGACCCTGAAACTATCAGCTTCAGAAACTCACATTGCTCCTGGCAGATAAAGTGGCCCCTTCAGGATATCTTGGACTCTTTTCTGCCTACTTTCTAAGCAATGCCTTGATCTTTCCCTCAGAAGAGGGGGATCCACAGTCACATCTCTCATGACCCCATCAACCCCTCCCTTACCTGTCCCCCCCCTCCCTCCTCGCCCCCACTGGCAATCATAAGGCTGGAGAATGAAAAATTGCTCCTCCTCAGATCAAGTTTAGGGATCTCATTACTGATCTAAAACATCCAAGGCAAGTAATTTATTTTGTTCTTGAAACCTCCCGGAGAATCACTCCTGTAATCTTTTATTTATTTACCCATTCATTCATCTAATGTGTAATGAGTGTGTGTTATTACCGGGCAGTAATCAAATATCCATCTGTATCTGTGTCTTGGGGTAAATGTAAGTATATGGAGGAAGGGCACAAGTGGGCTTCAGAGATAAAGAATAATGGGGCAGGCCGGGCGTGGTGTCTCACGCCTATAATCCCAGCACTTTGGGAGGCCGAGGCGGGCAGATCACGAGGTCAGGAGATGGAGATCATCTTGGCCAACATGGTGAAATCCTGTCTCTACTAAAAATTAGCTGGCCGTGGTGGCGTGTGCCTGTGATCCCAGCTAGTCGAGAGGCTGAGGTAGGAGAATCGCTTGAAGCCGGGAGTCAAGAGTTTGTAGTGAGCCAAGATCATGCCACGGCACCCCAGCCTGGTGACAGAGTGAGACTCCATCGCAAACCACCATGGCATGTATGTACCTATGCAGCAGTCCTGCAGGATGCAGGATATGCACATGTACCCCAGAGCCCAAAGTAAAAAAAAAAAAAAAAAAAAAAAAAAAGAACAGAAAAAAGAATAATGGGGCAGAGAGGAGTCATTGACTTTAGATGGCCTAGTCAAGAAAATCTTTGGAGAGGGACTTAAGATGAGGCCTGAAGGCTGGAATGGGTGACAGTGGGATTTGTGCAGGTGTGTATGCACGTGTATGTGTGTGTGTCTGTGTGTGCATGAGTGCACACATGTGTGGGGCAGCGTATTCTAGGCAGCGGGTATGATGCTTAGGGAGGCTCTGATGCAGGATGGAGACTCATTTATCAACCGTCACATGTATATACTTTAAAAGCTCTTTTCAGTGTTCAATTTCCCAGACATTCAAGCAATTTTGCCCATTAGAATTGAAGCATAATTCCTCTTGCCATATATTGCATACCATGAGGATTTTCATCTTTTTTGGATAACACCATTCTGCATTTTCAGATGAGTGTCATTTTGGTTATGGATTTATAATTTAAGATGAGAGTAATTGTCTCATGGATCTGCAGAAAATAGAGCTAACAGACTTACTCTCTAGGACCCTGTCTGTTCTGGTTGACTGTTTTTTCTCCCCAGGAACTTCATGGAAAGCTATTTTCTCACCCAGGGAAGCACCCACCCCCTGGCTTCTTCCTCATGCCCAGTCAGAGGCTAACCAAGTCAGATATCATCATAATTATGCCAGACCTGGGGTGAGTTCCATTTTCCTTCATGTGTGTGACAGTTTGTTGTAGAGGTTATGCCTAGTCCTCAGACAATCAGAAGATGTAGAAGGAAGGAGCAGCAGAAGAAAAGACCTATAGAAACATCTTGTGTGCCATCACTAGCTGACTATGCAGTTGGAACCAGATGCCTACATGCACCAGGCATGTCAAATACATGGCACACATCTTGCTACTTTCTCCTTCTGTGTCCATGCCAGACATCATTAATCAAGACAGTCTACTTCTCTAGCCTCTAGCATGACCTCAGAAACATTCTCACCACCGTACTCCAAGCAGACATTATTAATCAATTGGTATTAGCATATGAGTTGAAAACCATTTGTGATCTCTAGTGTAAGCAACTGTACTGCTTCTAAGGCTGAGAGATATACCCTTATGGCACCATGGACTTCTCCTTCATAACGATTATCGTAGCTATGATAGTTGTGACTATTTTTCATGAAGTTCGTTTACTGGACTGAAAGCACCAGTAAGGCAAGCCTTCCATCTGGGTTTTTGTTCTTTTTGTATTAAAGAAATCCTTAGTTCTCAACGCAATACCTAGCACATAGTTGATTTAGCAAATGATTTACTGAATGTGTGAATGACACAAAGATGTTCTTTGGAAGAAGTCAAAGTACTTTTCAAGTTGCAACACAACAGCCCCAAACACTATTATAACACTACTAGCTCTGTTGAAGGCATGATTCTTTATTTCTTTTTGAAGTCAATTTGATTTTGGCCACTTAGCATATGTAGACCAAGACAGAATCCTTCTAAGCCCTGTCTGAGTTTTCTTCAGCCAACTCCTTGCAGTCAATACTAGTTCTCGATACTAGTTTTAATTACTACAGTTACTGTAGGCACTATCGTTTAAGTGTTTCTGAGGAGCAGACCATTTCCACATTGCACTAAAAAGGTTTCTGGGCCGGGCGCAGTGGCTCACTCCTGTAACCCTAGCACTTTGGGAGGCCGCAGTTGGTGGATCACCTGAGGTCAAGAGTTTGAGATCAGCTGGCCAACATGGCAAAACCCCATCTCTAATAAAAATACAAAAATTAGGTGGGCATGGTGGTGGTTGCCTATAACCCCAACTACTCTGGAAGGCTGAGGCAGGAGAATTGCTTAAACATGGGAGGTGGAGGTTGCAGTGAGCCAAGATCAATACTTTCTCTGCAAAATGCAAGCTTGACACTTTGATTAAATGAGTTTTAAATGATTTATTATACCAAATTCTGAGTAGTTTCGTTTTTCTGTTCTTCTTGACCCTAAGTATGTGAGTCTCATTTGCTTAATAAGCAGGGATAATTATGCTAATTAAAGCTATTGAGCATTTCTGGCCTTGGAGAATTGCAATGCCTATATTAAGCATTTTGAGGAAAGTTGAAAATGGGAAGTAACACAGGGAATTTCTACTATGGCACTCAACTGCTTCTAAAGACTAAAGGGCAATAGTTTTGATTACTGAAAGCAAAAGCGAGTTATAAATAATAGTGTATTTTCTATCATATATAATTTGTTATTTGAGAGAGGAAATTATGAGCAGTAAGTTTATGTTGCAAACTTTCTTCACATGGTAATGATTAAAATACAATGGATTGATAAACCTTCTGATTTCCAAAATGAAATTATTTGCTTGTATAGCCTCAAGGTTTAACTAGAGGGAAATGGTAATTAAAATGGATTGATCGATCAATAGCTGCAAGAATGGCAAAAAGCTAGAGTAATATAAATATGTAATTATAGTTTCATTTACCAACCATTTCCTTAAAGCCACAGACCCAAGGGTGTGATGGACCCATGGGAGAGAACACAAAAAATTCTGAAGCTGGAGGTTCTACCTTTCTAGCCAGAGCCTCTGGAAATCGGGAGTAGAAATGTTAAGTAATTTCAGAAGTTGCCGTTGATCGAAGGCCATTGCATGGAAACTAGGATCCAGATCACCCCGGAAATCAGAAGACATGAACAATGGAGAAATATTAAGAGCCAGTGTTCTATAGGCTATGAGGGTAGATAGCGGATGATGGGGGATTCTTGTTGATGTTTTTAAGTGCTAGTGAATGAGTAGTTTCTCTATATCCAGACCATTCATACCCATTATTCATTGACAAGCTCAAGGCTACCTGCTATGTGAAGCCATCTCAGATCTCCCTACTTCTGGGAACTTTGAACTTTTTAAACTTAAAACTTACGTTTTCTACCTCATGTATATGGCTGCTATTCATGTGTCTTGTCTTGTTAAATGGAGACCTTCTATATCTTTGTATTTTCCATAATGCTAAAATATGTTTTAATGATTATTTATTGAGGGTTCTATGCAAGAATGAATGGGTCAACAGATCACAGAAGTAAAACCCCAAATCTTAGTGGCTTTATATGATAGAAATTTGGTTCTTACACATGTGAATTTTCAAACATGTATTCCCAACTGGTAGGTGGTCTTCCTATAGTAACCCAAAGACTTGAGCTTCATGCATCTCATGGATGGTTCTCTTCTGGGTCCTTGGAGTTCTCTATATCAAGCCAGCAAATAGGAAAATGTTATGAAGGATCATCAATGGAAAATCTGAAAAGACCAGGCCTGGAAGTGGCATATGTCAATTCCACTCAGTTTATTGGCTGGAACTCCATCACGTGGTAACATCTAACTTCAACTGTCTGTGCGTTGAGAAGGGGAAATGGGTTTTGTTGAATATATAGTGATCCAATACATATAGTTACCTTCTGGGAAATTGTGTGTCTATCTGTCTGTTTATCTATCTATCTATCTAAGAGTGGGTTTTATTATTCCTATTTTACAGATAAGAAAATTGAAACTTGGAAGATGAAGTCACTTGCTGGGGTAAGTCCTGGTGCTTGAATTTGACTCATGGCTGTCAGTTCTAAAGCCACCCCACTCTACATGTTTACTAACTTGGATTCTTATGCCATCCCATCGTTTGCTCTTTCCCCTGTCACCTGTCTTATTCAGGCTTTCCAGTGGCCTAACTGATCTGCTGTAATAATCCCAAGCTCCTCCCCTTGATGTCAGCTGACCAGGCAAATTGTTACCAGATCAATCTTCTTAAGAGACAGCTCTGACCTTATCAATTCATAGCCTGAAAATCTTCAGTAAACACTCAGCAACTATTTGTTAACTAACTCCCTAATAAATAAAAAGTAAAGGCCTTGACCTGGGTTTAAGGCCCCCATAGAGAATTATCCAGAACAAATCTGGACAATTCTGAGCATATTCACTGGGTCCCAGAATGTCCTAATGCTCTGTGGTAAGCCCTGGAGAAGACCGTGCTCAGAAATAGTAACCAATTGATTCTGGGTTGTCAGAAGAATAACTTCTTTTCTGATCTTATTCCAGAAGTGATTAGGTATCTTACTCCCTGAAAACCTTTAGGTTTAATCACACAGGCCTCAGTCTTTGGCAGGAAGAGAACAAATAGCCTTTGGACATGTCACCCAGCTCTTACTGAATTCAGTAATCCACGCACACTGGTTGTGGGCGAGGAAAGTGTCACAGAGGATTCCCAAGCTTATAGGGGCTCTGTTTAATCCAGTGATTTAGCTGGAAAAACTGGTTTATGTATGATGGTGGCAGCAGATTTTCTTTAAGGAAAGGCTTTAAAGCAGCAATCTAGTTAGAAAGTAGGATATTTGAGTGATTAAGGGCACCTTACATAAGGTTGAAAATGATCTTAAATGTTCGAAGCAAAGATTGAAATAGTCAATGTGAATTACAAAAAGCTGAATTTTCTCCAACCCCCGCCCCCATCTTTTTTGCTTTACTGCCCAGGATGTACTTTTTGCAGTACTGAGGTTCTCCACCTCTTTTTCTTCTTCACCTAGTTCTTCCATCTCGGCTTCCTTTGGAAGCATTGCAAGGTTATACCTGCCAATGCCAGATGCATTAGAAGTGTCTACTAGCAACTGCCTCCTGGGCCCTGTCCCAGCAGAAGATCTACAGATGGTGCGGAGATTTCTTTGGTGGTAGCTGACTGTGTGGGACCCATCCTCTCTTTCCTGTCCTCTAGTGGTTATCTCTAAAGAGCAGGCCCTGTAGAGACCATGGCAGCAGAGTTCAGTGCAAAGACTTTACACGTTGCAGTGTGGCTGGGTCTTCTGACCCAAGGCAGCCAAGCCTCAGTATTAAGCATGCTGGGCTTCAGACTCCAGGCAAAGCTAGAGAAGAATTTGGGATTCTAGGCTGGATGTGTCAATGGTTGTCAAAGCTGATTGGGACTTTTGAGATTATCTATCCAGAAATTGTAAATCTTGGCCCAAGGCTGTTGCATCTTCTCCTCCTGCCCTGGGTACACATTTTTCCCACTGAAATGCCTGGTGAGGCCTTCTGTAGATTTCTGGTCTCACCCCAAGGGAGGATCCAAGGCTAGTACCCTATTGGCAAAGCTCTTTTGCCAAGCCAGCTATCTCAATGGTTGCTGATCAGCCTAGAGATGGATCAATCCCTGGTCCAATCAGCTGAGATCAGAGAGCCATGTTCAAATTGGGTAAAGTATGCTGATCAGGTATAAGAGAATTTTGTTTTTTCTTTCCTTCAGAGAGGCTCATAAGTGCGCGAGGCCCTTAGAGTGTTATGTCCAGGACATTCAGACAGGCCCTTCTTCTCCTACAAAGTAAAAATGCCATTATACGATATTTTTCAAATTTGAATTGCAACGATAGCAAGCTATTTTATAGTATCACATTTCCAGTTGATAGTTATGCAACCCTTTGTTATGTCAGTGCTATTATAAACACTTTTCATGCATTGACAGATTTATTCTATGCAACAGTTGTATGAGGTTGGCTATGTATGGTTATCCTCAATGTGCAGCTGAGGAGAGGCTCAGGATCTTGCCTAAGAAGACTGACTATCATCCTAAGCTGTATGGCTCCAGGTTTGCATTAATTCAAGTGTTTTATTCAATTCAATTTGTAAAGTGAAGAGCAAAGCAAAAAGTTTCACTAGTCTTATTAGCGGAAGTACTAGCTAATAATTAAATTAACACAGCCTGGCAGCTAAGAAATATTTTTTAAATGAGTAAAATAAGAAAAATGAGCAAAACATATAGAAGTCTTAGAATGACAATACCTAAGTATTGAGGCAGTTATTCATCTTGTTAATAATCTTATTATTGACTGTAGAGATCTAAGTTAGTAGCACTTCTAAAACTTTTTGGTCTCAGGATTCTTTTATGCTCTTAAAGATTGTTGAGGGCTTTCGTTTATGTGGGCTATGTCCACTGATATTTAGCTGTATTAGAAACTAAAGCTGAGAATTTAAAAAATATTTATTAACTTATTTGAATATAACAACACTTAACCCATACATGCTAACACAAATAATGTATTTTTGATAAAAAATAACTATATATCCCAAAACAAAAAAAATTCATGAATGCCACTGTTTTTAGATTGTTATAAATATCTTTAAAATTTAGCTTAATAGTAATATTTATGTTATATATACATATTCTGATAGAGGTATACAATATATAATAATCACATTAGGTTACATAAGGTATTTATCACCTGTAGAATTTATTTTTTGCATTATAATCAATTCAGTTCTACAGTTTTAGTTATTTTTAAATGCACAATTTATTGTTATTGACTACAGAATCATTTTTATAATACTAAAAATTACATACAACTATAAATAAAATTTACACATATCTGAGTCCTGAAAAAATATTTAGCTTAAGAGAAGACGGATGGATTCTAATATCTGCTTTTGCATTCAATCTTTTGTGATATGTTGCTTTGGTTGAAGTATATAAAGAACATCGGACTTCACACAGATTTATAGTTAGAAAAACTATAAATTTAGATATTTTTAGATGATTGTAGATTTTTTTTTTGATAACTACACCAAACCCAGTGTACAGTAGTTTCTTACAGATCACTAGCAATGTGGAATCGGAAACCATACTGATACTTTGTACTCTGTAATGCTAAACTCCACTGGGTCTTGTTGCAGTTTAAGGATTTTTTGCTCATGCAGAATTTATAATACCATGCATTTATCTTTCAGAAAATATTGGTTCACTAAGTTATTAGAGCTTCCAAAGGTTGACACATTTCATTATAGATATTTTTTAAAAATCACATTCCTTAAAACCAGAATTAGAAAATTCAATGAGTATTGAGAAACTGCTAAGATCATGATGGTGAAAGTCGACTTTGGAAATTCCAGTTTTCTAGTGGGAGCTCAACTTTTATGTTGGCAACAGACATTGTCAGTTGTTTCTTGTAGTGAAAAGCTCATTTTGTTCATGTTAGAGAAAATGTCTGCCAAAGATCCAAGTCTGAGTAATGATAGCACGTCTGTAGATTGTTTATTCAAGTAAAAATGTTGTTTCATAAAAAGGGGGCTAGTTCACTCCTTAATTCACATGATCTTAGTGCTTTTCTTCAAGATAATTATCATACTTTGGTATGTAGCAGAAATGCTTCATGCATGGTTTTCATTTTGTCACATGCAATATTAATATTAAAAATGATATACTTGAGAGTCAGGGTTTATTTTGATTAATATTTTTTGCTACTTCATCAAGAAAATTCTTCTGTGAAAGCAGCTTGTTTTAAAACTACAAGTATGTTGCATTGACAGTTATGATGACTATTTTGGTTTGGCGCCATTACCTTGATTCCTGCTGAGGCACCAGCAGTTTACCCACCATTGCTTTTGTACAATTAGTGCAAATGTCAGCCTAGTGAAAAAAGCAAATAATGTCTTAGTATTATAATGAAAACGGTTTTTACCTCACTGACTCTCTGAAACAATTTTAGATGCAAAGAGACTGGGAGACCACATTTTGAGAACTGCTGGTCCAAGTTAATTACAAAAAACCTCTAGCATCATCATTTCCTAAGCACCTTTATGGCTATCAACTTTGTGTCAATGGTCATGTTATTATTTTTTGTTGAATTCTTGTCTTTCCCATTATATTAGAAGTGCTGCAGGGCAGGGAACTGTCCCTGGCTTATCCACAGCTGAATTCTCATCACCCAGCCTTGTGCCTGGCATTTAACTAAATAATTGTTAAATGATGATATGAAGTGCAGTGATTGCTGTCCGAGTCTTTGTCACACCAGGAGAAAGTGTCATTGCCTTAGCCCATGAAGATGATGCAATTGTTTCAGTAATGATGGGAGGGGCCACATGGATGGTTAGGAGCCAGGGCACGAATGTGAGACAGACTGGCTGTGTGTTTGTAGATAAGTTACTCAACCTTTAAATGACATTTAAACCATTTAGATGACATCTTTCATCTGAGTCCTTAGGGCTTCTGCTGGTGAGGCTCTTAGGGACTTTTCATGTATGGGGAACTGGCGGCTTACCTTTTCATGATGCCAGCACAGTTGCCTTCAAGATTTTGGGTGCTTCAAGTTCCAAAGTGCTTCATACCCTGCAAGTGAGTCTCATACTAACCTTGCTTTTAAATCGCATCCTATAGAACTATCCATCCATCATTTCTGTCTTGCTAGCCCGTGTCTTCTCATGCGTTGGGAAATCAGTTCAAAGCAGAAGAACATTCTAGATCTGAGCTTGTAGGAGAAATTCAGGACAACCCCTTATTACCTTCTACCTACAATATTGGGACTCGGGGCTGGAAGTGTCTATCTGGTTGCATTTCCATTTGCGTTCATGTTAATTGGCTCTGTCTTTACATACCCAATTTATTTAGTGATTTTCTGATTACTATTTCCCCATTTCATTAACATTTTGCAATTGAAGGGCTTTATCTGTCAGTGACCTAATGAGTCAATAGGTTGGTCCAAATAATGGTATTGATATTTTGGGGTCACTCAGCATTGTGTTCAGCTGCAAGATTTTTTTTATGGGAGAATATAGTGCAATGATTTTTTTTTTCTTTTGAAAGAAGAAACAAAACAGAGTAATCCAGCAAGCTGAATTTGAGTAACTTGGGAGCTGCATAGTCAGGCCTGCGATTTGCTCCAAATATTGTAGATGGTGGATAGTTTCACAGTTTCATGCCCTGGTCTTTGTGCTCCATCAGTTTACCCATGACCTCAGACCATTCACATTACTTTAGCTTCTGGTTTGAAACCAACTCTCTGTTCTCTTATAGTTGGATTAAAAAGCTATGAAAATAGATCCTCCCCAGAGGATTTAAAAGTTGGTTAAAATGGACAGGAAATCCATGTATGGCTCTGTGCACACCTCAAAGGTAACCACAGCAAACTGTGGTTTACCCTTGGAGAGGCAGAAAGGCGTGGACTTAGGAAGCACTTAGATTCTCCCCCGGTTTTGGTTCTTCCCTTAACTGTCTATCTGATCTTGGGCAAATGGTTCCATTTCTTTGGTCATTCATTTCCACCTCACTTCTTATAAGATTGTGGTGGTCAGAGGAGAGGCATTCAAAAGATGTTTTGAAAAATTACAAGTTGTATATCAAAGCACTAATAACTTATAAGGAATTATGCCAGATCTCCCTCTCCCTCTACCTATGAATTAATGACATCTCTTGCTACTAACACTAGGTAGAGAGACAGACTGATAGTTGGAAGTTGTGAAAGCATTTTCAAAACTACAAGGTCACACGTGAATGCAAGGCACTATTAGAAATCACGATTTCTGACAGTGAAGCTGTTCATGGGGCTAGTGGTGCCTTTATTTTGAGCAAAGGCTACTGGTTAGATTGTTATGCTGACTGCAATTTATTGGAGGAGTAAGTGGAGGGGGGCCTTGAACAGTGACTCTGAGCTGGTTTGCATGGCTGGAGTTCGGCTGAGACATCTTCTTCGCCTTTTCCCTTCCTCAGTTTCTTCCCTTTGTGTTTTGTACCCTCTTCCTCTTTCCCCTTTGTGTTTTTATTTATTTGTACTACAGAAGTAATACTTGATCATTGCTGAAATATTTAGAAAGTATATAAAATATTAAAGAAGCAGAGAAAAATACGGGATTCCATCGTCTTGAGTCAAATTCTGTTAAGACTTTGACCTATTTCCTTTCTTATACTGTTGTTGTTATTATTTTTTAACTCTGCATTTTAGC
This sequence comes from Cebus imitator, assembly GCF_001604975.1. Taxonomy (NCBI): domain Eukaryota; kingdom Metazoa; phylum Chordata; class Mammalia; order Primates; family Cebidae; genus Cebus; species Cebus imitator. Next base: position 613,533 of record NW_016107815.1, on the reverse strand, counting down.
TATGCATTTTGCTACTAACACTAGGTAGAGAGGAAGACTGGTAGATGGATCTCAACTATTCATCGAGAGCCCATTGCTTATGAAGTTTTGATACCCTGCTAAACCTTCATTTTTGATTACAGCATAGTAGATCCTTGACGATCACTGGGGATGGATCTCAAGACCTTCTTGAATTTCTGTACTTGCTAACACTTGCATAGAAAATAATTTCCCCAATCTAACTTCCCTTCTTTGAAACATCTTCCTTTCCTTCCCTCAGCAGTTGACTCTGTTCAGGGTCTCTTCCCATTACTTTCCACAAATTAGGACAGTGATAACAATTGCATTGCATCATGGCTCCGTGACTGGGGTCCATCAATAACTATGGAATTGGATCTCATCACCCCGTTCACCACTGCTTGAAACTCAAATTCACATGACCCGAAATAACACATGACTCATGTGTTGGACTGTCAGGATTACATCTGAATATAGAGTAAACCTCAAATATTCAACTTGATAGCCAAGGGTATCCTGAGCGCCACACCAGTGAGTAAGAGGGGAAGTTCAAGATTCTGTCTCGTCTGCACTCTATCCTTTCCCAGGTGGAGTTTGGAGAATTGGAACCTCAGAGAATCACCTCACTTAGCCTCATTGCCATTGAGGGAAGGGTGACTCACAGCAAAAGTCTTTATTTTCTAGTTGGTAAAAGGGAGTCAGGTGGGGTTAACTGCAATGTAAACCATAAGCTGCCCACTAGGATCGCAGTAGAGGACCCTATCAAATGGCTGCTGGAAAATGCAAATGTTGACCTCTCTCTCGCCTCTGCACTTGAGCTTATCTTGAGTGGAATCAGAATTCTCTCCTCCATATCACACAAACCCATGACTTCACACCAGGGCCTCCTTTTCCGTACACTGAAACTGTTATCCTACCAGGCAATCCCATTTTTCTACATTTGTGATTTCAAGGGAGCTGATAGCATCCTCCATGGAGTAGGACTCATTGTCCCAGGACTTTTGGAACTCATATTAAATAACTTCAAGGTGGCATTTTAGAGGCAGCTTACACATTGCAAGTGAGAGAACGACAAGACAGTGGTTTTGGGAAAAAAGAACAAAGTCAAATCAGTGAACCAGTGGAGCTGATTTGGGCTTGAGTTTCAGCTGACCCAGTGCCGCAAAAAGCACTGTAGCCCTCCAGAGCTCTTCCTTTGAGTGAATGTGTATTAGTTTCATTAAAGAGAGAGAGATTTTCACACTTTGGTAAAAGAGGCCTGATTTCGTGTAAGCCTTCTGCAGCCAAGTGTCGTCACTCCTTTGCTCAAACATCTTCAATGGCTCCCTATTATTACCAGAATAAAATAAAATCTCCAGATACCAATATTTGGATCTCCCAATGATCTCCCTTAACTTATACTTCCAGTTTCATTTCTTTTCTCCCCATTCCTTTTACTGGATTAGTCAGTCTCTTTGTAGTATTTTATTATAAACACCTCTGGACTTCTGCTTAAATGTTTCCACTCTGCTAATAATGACCCCTTCGTCTTTACCTCCTTCCTTTCTAGGGTCATTTCCCACTTCTTTCCTGATTTGTGAGTGTTTCTCACTCACAGAGATTAGGGACTGGCGACAAGCCATGGGTTAGCTCAATCCGTTTTAGGATTTTATGAATTTGAGCCAACATTTAAAAATTGGCAGATTTTGGCCAGATGCAGTGGCTCACGCCTGTAATCCCAGCACTTTGGGAGGGCAAGGTGGGTGGATCATGAGGTCAAGAGATTGAGACTATCCTGGCCAAAATGATGAAACCCTGTCTCTACTAAAAATACAAGAAATTAGCTGGGTGTGGTGGCACGCGCCTGTAGTCCCAGCTACTTGGGAGGCTGAGGCAGGAGAATTGCTTGAACCTAGGGGGCAAACTTGCAGTGAGCTGAAATCGTGTCACTGCACTCCAGCCTGGCGACAAAGAGAGATTCCATCTAAAAAAAAAAAAAAAAAAAAAAAAAACTGGCAGATTTCATATAACCACTTAACTTTTAAGTTGACCTGAAAAGTGGCAAAGTCTGGCAATGATGTGTCCACATTTCTGCTCAGTGGTCGTAGCAGTGGTTGCAGATCAGCTCCTGCCCTTGTAGGTAGATGATGCAGTCTCTACTTGTCACGGCTCCATCCTTCCTTGAGAGTTTGCATGTGCGCTGCCACCTGCTTCTGCTTTTTCACATCTGTATTTCCTGTCTGGACTCTGTAAGTACTTACGTTTGCAACGCCTGCTTTAAATAAAGTAGTAATACTTTACAAATAATAAATTGAAAATGAAAATACACATGCACACGAAGTCTTCTAAAGTACCACTAAAACAAAGCAAAACGCTGCCTGTGATAATCACCGGGGAGGGATCTTAATGAATGCTTTGATGTACAACTCATAAACTTCTTTTGGAAACCTCTTCTCTAACCTTCATCACAATCTTACAAGTGAGGTGGAAATGAATGACCAAAGAGGTAGAACCACTGCCCAAAATCAGATAGAGCGTTAAGAACAGATCTATCCTCAGGGATTGTTAAACATGACATCGCAGAGTGGGTGGGGCGACTGGATTGTGATCTTTGAGTAAATAGTCCCACTTGTTTGGGTCCCATCAGCACATAGTATGGGCAGACAGAGAGGGATGAAACGTGGGTTTTGAGAGACAGGAGTCAAGAGTGATGCCCAGGTTTTCATTCTGAAATTAGGAAAGTGGGGCTGTCATTTACAGATGGAGGGAAAACCATGAGGAACGTTGGCTGGGAGGGAATTTTTAGATTGGTTGTGAACCTGGTGGATGATATTCCTGTTAGACAGCTTTTAGGAATTGAATTGTGTCGTCCCAAGAGATACGTCAAAGTCCTGACCCCTAGTCCCTCAGACTGTGATCTTATCTGGAGATAGAGTCTCTGAAGATGTAATTAGTTTAAAAGAAACCATACTAGAGTGCGGGGGACCCTTAATCCAAAATGACCAGGATCCTTAAAGGAAGAGGAGACACAGACACACAGGGAGAAGCTGGCCATGTGATGACAGAGGCAGAGGTTGGAGTGACGCATCTGCAAGCTAAGGATCTCCAAGGACTTTAGGCCACTACCAGATGCTTGAAGAGGCAAAGAAGGATCCTCCCCTGCACGCTTCAGAGGAAGGGTGGCATTGCTGATACCGCGATTTTGCACTTCTAGCCTTCAGGATTGTGAGAAAATAAATTTCTGTTGGTTTGAGCAACTCGGTTTGTGGTTCTTTGTTATAGCAGCCCTAGGAAGTGAACACAACCCCCAAGCATAGAGGTAGAGCGTGTGGCAGGATGTGTGCATGTGGATGCATCTGCATTATTTTATTCTGCCTGATAGGGCTGTCTTTTACACATGATTGTGCCAGGCAGGAGCCCTGAAGGAATACGATGACTCACTCAAAATAGCTTGAAGAGGTTTTAATAAAGGGACTGTTCTCCCAGGTGGGGGCAAGATGCAGGAAGGGCAGGACCTGGGTCCAGCAACTGTGGGGATGGAAGAGATGAGGGAAGGGGACATGTGAAGGAATCTGGGGAGAGAGAGGGCTGTCAGGATAGTTTCACCTAATAGGGGTGGTACACACCCAGCAAACAGTGCCACCTAGGTGGTGTGGAGGGGTCAGGTGGCAGGCAGGATTAAGCACCCTGGCCTATTTCTTCCCTCCAATCTCATGGTGGTCTCTCCATTGAGTAACCAATGGGAAGCAGGAGGATAAGGGAGCTCATTGAAGTGGTTCACAGAGGTCATATATAGGTCACACTTCTGGGGCAGACAACAGGGTATAAATGAGATCTGAGAGGATAAACAGCAGACTTCCAGCTCACCCATTTTATGCATGTCACCAACACATGTTAAGCGCATTGAGCACACTGACTCCAAGGAAGGTGAAGAAATTTGCCCAATATCATGAGGCTAAAGAGTCAGCCTCAGTGACTTCCACACTGGATCTTAACCGTGACATAATGTGGCTTTCCCTAATGGCTCACACGTTTGTGGAACCTGAAGCATGCTTTTCTGACTATGGAACTCAGACACTGAGCTGTTAGGGAACATAAAAGATATTTGTGCGAGTCCATCAAAAACCTGCCTACCGATAAATATGTCAAATGTGCTAGCCTGGGTAGGGATGGGGTTCCCTCAGTGGGACCATCATCACAGTTAAGTCACTCAGAGAGGACAAGATTTGTCCAGACTGGAAAGAGATAGAGCCTAGAGGATCCTAGGTGCCATGCAACATGGAATAAGGCTGTAAGTCAACGAGGGAGGCATTGAGAATTAGAAGAATGTGACTTATACTATGTCTTGGGAAACAAGACGATTGCAGTCTTCTTGGTCAAACATCAAACGTAATTAGATGGGAAGAAACTGGGAAAGGTGACTTGTTCTTCCAGCCCTCTTAGCAAGAGTAGAGATGGTGTCTAGGCTTTCTCTCTGACTAACCCTGACTGACTAACCAGCTAGTGGCTGTCTAGGAAGTTGTGTTGAGAAGAATTTCAGATCAGTGGAGCTAGTATTTGGATAAAATACTGTGATTGATTAGTGATGTCTGCTATGAGCATTGATTTGGGAGCAGCATGACACACATTTGTATCCTTGGGTGGGTGTATTCTTTGGTCCACAAAGCATCTCACAACCTCTACATAGATCATAACATGTTACTATAGAAATGTGATGATAGCTAGTGTGCATTTTCTATAATTCTTTCTTTTTTGCTTCCTCTTAATACTTTATAGGTTTTTGTTCATTTATTTGTTTGCTTTAAGTGAAAATGCTACTGATTTAGGTGTGCTGAAAGGAATAAGGAGAGGTTTATTTTGACCACTCTGGGCCTGGGTGTAGAAAGGGGAAGCTGACCCTGGAGCTAGGGGCAGGGCTGACAGCTTTGGGAACCCAAGGCTGTGGTCAAGGTTGCCTGCATGGCTAAGGCCTTCCTTCCTCGCTATCTCACTCCAGCCAGCAGGTTCCTGGTTGTCATTTAAGGAGACCATTGTTGTTTTACGTCTTTTATCCCATCGGTGTCGGCCAATTAGCTGGTCCTTACATTGAGGCTCCCGTTTCTTCACCTCCCTCTGCCTTTCCCATCCCCATATTCATGAAAGTTTGAACCCAAAGCCTCCAGTTCTTGACGTCTGGGAGGCAGATCTGACTGACAGTATGAACGATGGGTCTGTTCTCAGGCTGAAGTTTCGTGAGGCTGCGACTTGGCTGCATGTAATCAGCAAAAGGGGCGATACTCTTCAAGAGACCTCAGGACACACCTTTTCGGTCATTCTCCTGGGTGACCTTTATGGTAATTTTGTTTACAAGAAGACTTCCCAGGACCTCAGGAGGTGTAGAGGGGAAGGAGAAAGGGTCCATGGCTGGGGCTTGCTGTTGGTTCCCACCATTGTAGGGGTGAAGGGGAGAATTCCCCTTGGCCCTCTGAAGTTTCTCTGAAAAATCAGCTCATGAAAAGTGGACTAATTGGAAGGCATACAAATTTTATACACACACACACACACACACACACACACACACACACACACACACAAAGTATTCAGAATGAAGACCCAAAGATACAGGGGAAATTGTCTATTTTTATGCTTAGGTTCAACAAAGTTCGGACAGATGTGTATAAATATGATTGGATAGAAAGGGTATGATCTAATGATAATCGACTGGGTGGGGACCCCCAGCAAGGCCTGTCTGTCTAGATTCTTCTCAGTCTCTCCTTCCTTCTGGGTACGGGGCAGATCCTCTCTGGAATAAAGGGAGTCTTATGACCTACAGTCAAACAAGGTAGGTCAGGTCATTTCTTTTTTTTTTTTTTTCTTTGAGACAGAGTCTTGCTGTATCACCAGGCTGGAGTGCAGTGACCACGATCCCAGCTCACTGCAACTTCCGTTTTCTGGTTTCAAGCGATCCTCCTGCCTCAGCCTCCCGAGTAGCTGGGACTACAGGCACGCACCACCATGCTTGGCTAATTTTTTGTACTTTATAGTCAAGACGGGGTTTCACCATGTTGGCCAGGATGGTCTCGATCTCTTGACCTTGTGATCCACCCGCCTCGGCCTCCCAAAGTGCTGGGATTACAGGCGTGAGCCACCGCATCCAGCGGTCAGATAATTTCTTATGGTGAGTTTTTACACAGAAAGGCAGAGGGAAATTTGGAGTAACATATTTAGGTTTTATGGTTGGATTTGGGGAAAGAGGGTTCCGATTTCTATGATCCACCTTAGGGAAGAGGGATTCTTCTAGCTGCTATGACTAGCCTTGAGGGAGAACAGGACTGAGAGACAGGAGGGCAGAGAAGGTTAAAGAAAAACTTTTGCTTTGAGGCTGCTTCTAAGGCTTTCATTTGAGCTTCAACAATGTTGTCATGGGAGAAGGGAAAAGAGAATTCTCCCAGAATCACGTGGGAGAGCTTTTCCTCCCCACCTAGGGAGGTTCAGATGAAAAGGGTGGGAGAAGAGCCCCTGGATGATTCTCGTGGACACCCTCTGGCTCCTACCTAACATAGGAATGGTGTGATTGGAGGGGCTCCTCTAGCCACCTGGCCTCTTTATTTCTCCCTCTCTGTGTTGGAGTCTAAAATGTCTACCATGGACCCATTGTAATAACTACAATCCTTACCCTTTAAAAAGGTATCAGGCTCCATAGGGCAGATATTTGATTTAAACGCCCAGGATTTGAGGTGGATGTGTTGCTGATCTGGACAAGTCTGAGGTTTGACCCTGGCACTGTTTTCAAGTAATTTGAGTCTTTCCTTGGGTTTCAGTTCCCTCTTCTGTGCAATGCTAGGTAGATACTTGGTGATCTTGACCTCACCTTCCTTTTTCTCTGTGTAGATTTAATTCTTCCCACCAGGGGAAATACCCATGTACCTTCCTCTACTCCCGCTACCCTCCAGCTTCCAGTACTTTCCAAAGCTAAAGGTCAACGGGAGTGTCGCAGACAGCTTCTTGAAAAGGGAAAATGTCACAGAAAGTCCACATGCCACTCAAGTGGGCTGTGCATGTGAGTGTTTGAAGGCAGAGGGCAGGAGTTCGATATAGAAATTGGGGACCTGGTGGGGAGCAAGGCTGCAAAGTCTTTGAGCCTGAAAAAGCTTATATTACCCCATCTCCTATTTAGAATACAAAACACAAACACTAAATGGCAAAATAGATATCAGGAATCCAACATAGCACTGAATTTTCAATGCCCTTTTGGAAATACCAAATAACACTTAAAAAAGGAAAACTCTTTCTCTTGGAGAGTGGGATGGTGGTGAGGGAGGCCTGTGCTTTGCTGGGTCCATTGTCACAGCTCTGGCCACCTCAACAATTGTCAAGGGAATTTGCTTCTTGAGTGTAGGAGCTTCCTTCCTTTCCGGGTCACCACAACTGTGTCTCCTCTCTTCCCCTCCCCTCCCCTCCCCTCCATTCCTCTCTCTCCCATTTTTAAGAAGAGAAAACTAAAGTTGAAGAGTTAAGGCTGGTAAGCAGTATAGCTAGGATTGTAAGCTCAGACAAGTCTGGCTATAAAGCCTCCACTTTTACCACTGTTGTATCTCTCTTAGCAATGAAATGGATAAAATGGAACATGTAGTTGGAAGGGAAATTTTCTATCTATCTGCCAACGGTTTTTGTTGTTGCTGTTGTATTTTTAACTAAGCAAGAAACTGAAATTCAGATTTCATGTGATGAAAAGAATACTTGGGCTTGTGTCCTGGCTATATCCCCCACCAGCTCTATGAGTGCGCAAATTTCTTCATTTCTCTCTGTCTCTATTTCTCCATCTGTAAAATGGAAGTAATAACAGTACCCACCTTGTGGCATCATTGTGAAATAATGAAATAAAATAATCCTGATAAAGTGCTTAACACAATAAGTATTAGCTATTGTTACTGTCATTGTTTATACCAGTGAAAAATTAGATATAAATTTCCAAAAGTTCTGGTTAAATAAATTAGGCATACATACACATACATGAATATTGAAATGTGCATATAACTGCATAATTGAAATATCTCTATATAATTTACTTTATATGTATTATATATCATAATATATAAAATGCATTGTAATGAATACAATAAACTATTAGAAACCATAATTTTGGGCCAACCATGGTGACTCACATCTGTAATCCAAGCACTCTGGGAGGCCAAGGCAGGTGGATCACCTGGTGTCGGGAGTTCAAGACCAGCCTGGCCAACATGGTGATACCCAGTTTCTACTAAAAATACAAATATTAGTCAGGTGTGGAGGCGGGTGCCTGTAACCCCTGCTACTTGCTTGAATCCTGGAGGCAGAGGTTGCAGTGACCCGAGATCGCACCACTACACTGCAGCCTGGGCGACAGAGTGAGACAAGTCAAAAAAAGAAAACAAACAAACTATAATTTTACAGAATAGGTACATGGAAAACTGCTCATAATTTAATGTCTAGTGAAAAAAATAGGTAACAAAACATTGTATGTGGTATAATCCCAAATTTAAATTATACACACACACACACACCCCTATCTGTCTGTCTATCTAAGCTACAAAGCTATAACAAAATGTTAACACTTATTTGGTTATTTTCTCTGGGCAAAGAGATTGTGGGTGATTTTTACTTTTAGTTTACGCTTTTCTGCACATCCCCCATTTTATCCAATAAAATGAATTGCTTTCAACATGCAGACAGTATCCAGAAATGATTAGAATTTCATCATCCTTGGTGCTTAGTTGATTTGTGACCTTTCTGTCCACTGGAGTGCTTATAGGTCTTGCTTTTCTTTTACACACCATAAGAACAATTGGCCTATTCCCTATTTGCCTGTAACATCACAAGGGTGTCTGCCTCAGTCCACGCGATGTCCACGAAGGCCTTTTGTCCCGGGCGCAAAGTGAAAATGCTCCCCCAGGACCATGCAACCCTGCAGCCTGTGCCAGGGAGCATTTAGTTTGTCAGCTGTCCCTGGCTTGCCTGCTTTTTGAGCTAATTCTTTTCAAGGTGAACGTAAATTTTCTGCCCCAGTTTTATATTTTAATTTAGTTATGTGTTTTTGATAAGCTCTGAGAACCTTGTTTGGAGAGGCAGGCCTGGAGCTGGCACAGATGTACAACCACATGTGATATTAGGGACCATCTTGGTCTGTGTTTCCTAAACTTTTCTACCTCATAAGAGTATATGAATGGGTTATTCCTCCTTCCCTCTCTGGTCTTAAAAATCCATAAAAGCAGTTTTATCATTATATGCGTGCGTTTTTAAAAATAAAAGCAAAATATAAAGTTTTATATTGCCATTAAAAAAAAACAGCGTAAAAATTAAAAAATTGCAATGCAACCAGTGTCTCAGTAAGATAAGCTGGCTTTCTCCTGCCTTGGGCCTCCCTAGATCCTGCTGCATTCCTGCAAGGATACCTATTCCTTAGTTTGAGAAGCACAGCTTTGTAACTGCTGAATTCTATCTGTGGGGCCTGGAAGGCCAGGCCAGGCCGCTCCCTTCAGTTTTTCCTTGTGATTGCTACAGGGGTGAAGGATGACCTTTCCTGTGCTTCAGAGAGAAACATCTGCAAAGAAGTTTCCCTTGATAATGTTGGCGAACTCAGTAGCAAATCTTTGATGTATTGTTTTGCTAAGAGGGTTTCCTTCTTTTTTCTTTTTCTCTTTTT
>NW_016107815.1:504335-603881 GCF_001604975.1 Cebus imitator | reverse complement strand
TTTGAGATAGAGTCTTGCTCTGTTGCTCAGGCTGAAGTGCAGTGGCATGATCTCGACTTACTGCAACCTCCACCTCCTGGGTTCAAGCAATTCTCCTGCCTCAGTCTCTTGAGTAGCTGGGACTACAGGTGCACACTACCAAGCCCGGCTAATTTTCTTTGTATATTCAGTAGAGATGGGGTTTCACCATGTTGGTCAGGCTGGTCTCAAACTCCTGACGTCAGTGATCTGTCCTTCTTGGCCTCTCAAAATGCTGGAATTACAGGTGTGAGCCACTGCACCCAGCGTCTGTCTCTTTGCTTTCTTTCTTACTAAAGCCTCACCCGCAAGGTAGCTAGGATCCATGCTGGAGTCAGGAGGTGAGGGAAACCAATATAGGTCCCATCAGCATAGATCCAATTTGACCTTTTCATCTTGATGACCAGAAACCTGAAATCCAGAGAAAATAATTAGGAGAAGAACACTGAAATTCATTATATGGGCAAGGCACAGTTCAAATTGGCCCTTTCTGCCCTATGTCTTGTTTAACCTTCATAACCTTGTGAGATAACGGGTATCATCTACATTTTTCTGATGATGAAACAGAGGCTCAGAGAAGTCATCTAACTTCCTGAAGTCACACAGCCAATAAGCAGAGCTGAGATTTGCTATGTAATTGCCCTGACTAAATCCAGGGATCTCTCCACCCGCGTTGACATTCTTGAGTTCTAAATGCTCACGATGTGCTGGGAGGAATGTCCCAGGAGTTTGTAACACACAACCATCAAAGTGTTCATGTCTGCAGACAACTCACTTTTAAATTAAATTAGGAGGAGCCACTATTTCTCACTTGCTCACATGCTTTCTTGGGTGGAAATAAAAGGGGAGGCATGGGCGAGTGAGGAATATAGGGGAATAGAGGGTTGGAGGGTGTGGTATTAGAAAGAGTCTTTCAGAACATGTTGTCAATATAGCATTGATGAATTATGGTTATATTTTACTTTTCCATCCATTAAAAAAAATAACAAATCTGTTTTCCTATGGGAAAGTCATCTGTCACTAGGTTGTTGTAGAATATAAATTGAGAAGTGTCACAAACCACCCGCTTTCAGGGACCTGCCAAAGGCCACTCTGACTAATCAGTAATAACTCTGGAATCAGAATTCAGGTGTCCTAGTTTCTAGCCTGAAACTTGTGTAATATCGCTGCTTTAAAAATTTAGCTTTTAAGTGTTGACTTAAGGAGGACTCTAATTGGGAAGAAGGACTTGACCCTCTAGCAGTACCTCAAAAGCTTTAACTAAAATCAGTGAAATCAATGGATCCAACTTTAAAAGTCTGCGCCTTGCACACTTCTTTTCCTTCCTTCATCAATCCATAGAGCAAATGGTTCTGAGGAAATGCTCATTCAGCATTTGTTGAATGTACGAGTGTATGTCTACTATGTCCTTAGAGAGTGAGTCTTAATATGCTTTAAGAATCAAATGAAAGCCCTGGATTTTTGTGGCAGACAAGTGTACAAATGAACATCCTCAAAAACGTTTACATGTATGTTGAAGGGATTATTGAACTTGCTGAAGTCTGTTTGTTCATTGAGGTCATAAGCGCTAGAGGAAGGGCTTTTGGCCTAAGTGTTAGACCTTGAATCAAACATTGTTCCTGTTTTCAAGTTGCTCACAACCTAGTTTCTTGCTACTTACCCCTTAAATTTCATAGCCTATTCCACGCAAGGATGGAGAAACATGTTAAAGATGCACAGTGTGCTTTGTTACAGTTCCCAAGGCATTGAGCATAAATCCATCTATTCTCAGGCTTTTATAAGAAAGGCTTTATACCAGGTGCCATGAGCACACAAAAACATACCCCACAGAAGCTCTGCCCTCAAGGTATCCCTTGTCCATTAGGAAGTGTGGAGAGTGATGCAAAATACGGCTATTTCAAGGCCTAGTGAGCAAGGCAGCTCATAAGGATCTTAGGCATTTGAAGCAGGGAGGGCACCTGGTGGGCTCAGGTGGTGCTCAGGTGACGGGAGATGGAGCTGAGGCCAACTTCGTGCTGTTGGTTCCCATGCCGGAGACTCAGATGGGGTAAGCAGGATTCTGTGCAGGGTAAGTACTCAGATTATAGGGTGGTAAAATCTCACCCCTAGGACCCAACAATCGACATTACTAGAGAGAACTGCAGAGTGGGGAGGGGGAACCATGGAGTCAGAGGAACCTAGGTAGGACCCCAGCTCTGCTAGCCACTGCCTGGGTATCCTCAGGCTGGTTCTTTAATCTCTTTGAGCTCAGTTTCCTTTCAGAGCTGTTGGAAAAATTAGAAATCAGATGTAATGCTGTGTGCATAGGGATGCTTAACAGGTTAAGGTTTGTTCGTTATTACCCCTTAAGGGAAAAATAAGGCGGGGCCAGGCTAATGTTAGCTCCTCCTACTTGGCACATGTCAACCCAGCATTTTCGGATAGTGACTCATTCCTTCAAGCTCATTTCACTCTACAGCTTTGGGAAGGAGGAAGGAGCTGTGCATTGGAAAACCTGATTTTGAGTGCCCAACCTGTTGCTTACCAGCTTGTGATAACACTCAGCAATACGTGTTCCTCAATTTCCTCATCTGTAGAATGGCATATGATAGCTATGTCATAGGGCTGTTGTGAAGATTAAATGAGAGAATATATGTCACAAAAAAAATAAAGCCATCGTGAATGATCCACAAAATGCCTGTTGACACCATGATGATGTGACCAATCTCTGGTAGAATTGTATGGACCCAGGCCAGGTGGCCTGCTCTGTCATTTCTGAAGATGGAGATGGCAAATGTGATCAGACGGAGGCTGGAGCTAATAGTTTTATGTATTCTCTTTTTTCCTAGGCTCATCAGAATAGAACCCTGAAAAGGACATGAAAGGAAGAGAATGACTATTTACCGAGAGCCTGCTATACGCGAGCACCGAGACAACTGCTTTGTATACATTAGCTCATTTCATACTCAGGGATCCCCAACAGGTCTATATGCCTATTCCAGTTTAGGTATGGAATAAGCTCAGGAGATCCTCTCAAGAGCCTCATGATAAAAATTACCCCGGGATATGACAGAAGATAGTTTTATATAGAGGAAAGAAATGAAGAGAAAAAGATAGGGCTCACATGGAGGAATTGAGGAAATGCAACCCTGGATGGTTCTGGCATCTCTTTGCAGAGACTTAGGATTTCATGGAACACTAACATTTCAGAGAAAGAAAAGGAGGTATATAGAGATGATCTAGATTGAATTCTCTTTTTTTAAAATAAGGAAATTGAAGCTCACATAGTAAGAGGCTCACCTATACTCACAGATATGAAGTGAAGAAGGCTAGATTAGAAGTTAGCTCCCTGAGTTCTTAGTCCAGCCTTGTTCTATTGCACCATGATTTCATGCTTCTGTGTGTGCCTGTTGGTCTGACTAGGGAAAGAACATTCGAAGAGGAAAATCACTTTTGGGTTTATTGCTCAAATGAGAGGCCAGGGGTCATTGAAAACATTAGACTTTCAGCATCTCGGGAATGATTGTCGGTAACACTTGATGAGTTCCTTTGATGTCTAGGGCTTCCCTTTCTGGGTCTAAGGAAAGCAAGGTCACAAGGCTTCAAAAAGCTTATGTTCACGTGAGCAAAGAATGCTTTGCTGCAACTGAACTTTGTCACTTGAACATTAATAGTTTTGAAAGAAGCTGCCTGGCCTCAGAATTCGAGTTCAACTGGGAACTGGAGCTGTCCTAAGAGTCAAATAAGAGGAGTAAAGTGCCGTGCCTATGGCATGGGACGTGAATGATTCAGTACACGTTTATCAAGTGCCCGCCCTTCCTCTGCGCAGGGCTCTGTTGAAGACCTTCCTAACTGGGGGAGGTGGACCACAACAAAGAAGTGGAATATATAGTGGTGGGAAGGACTGTGGGGAAAAGCAAAGCAAGAGAAGGAGACAGAAAGTTCTAGGGTGGAGAGTGGGGTTCAGGGTAGGCCTCGCCGAGAAGGGGAGACGTATATATGTATACATATAAAAGTCTGGTAAGAAGACCTAACATGAGATCTATCCAGTCAACAAAAATTTAACTATAGGCACAATGTGGTGCAGCAGACCTCCTGAGCTTCCTCATTTTGTATAACTGAAACCTTTTGCCTGTTGAATAGTAATTCCCCATTGCCCCCTCCCCCAGCCCCTGGCTTCTACCCATTTACTCTCTGTTTCTATGAGTTTGACATGTTTAGATACATTATATAAATGAAATAATGAAGTGTTTGTCCTGTATCTGGTTTATTTCACTTAGCATAATGTCCTCCAGCTCATCCATATTGTGGCAATATGGCAGGATTTCCTCCTTTTTTATGGCTTAGTAATATTCCATTATGTGTGTATACCACACTTGCTTTATTCATTCATCCATTGATAGACATTTAGGTTGTTTCCTCATTTTGGCTGTGGTGAATCATGCTACAATAAACATAGGAGTGGGGATTTATTTTTGACATACTGATTTAATTTCCTTTGATATATTCCCAGTAGTGGGATTGCTGGATCATATAGTAGTTCTATTTTTAATTTTTTGAGGAACCTCCATACTGTTTTCCATAGCAGCTACCCCATTTTACATTCCCACCAACAGTGTGCAAAGTCCCAATGTCTCCATATCCTCACCTCAGCTTATCTTTTTTCGTTTTTAAATAACAGCCAAATAGGTGTGAGGGGATGTCTCATTGCCATTTTGCCTTACATTTCCCTGATGCTTAGCAACGTTGAACATCTTTTATATACCTGTTGGCGACTTGTGTGTTGTCTGGAGAAATGTCTATTCAAGCCCTTTGGCCATCTTTAAGTTGAGTTATTGGATATTTTGCCACTGTATTTTAGGAGGTAAAGGAGATATTTGCGCAAAGACTTGAAGGAGGATTAGAGAGTAAGCTGCACCAATGACTGGGGAGGAGTTCTTTCTGGCAGAAAGAACAAGAAGCACAAAGTATTAGGGACAGGAGCCTGAAAGGGCAGATGGAAGAGTAGCAGGGAAGCCAGAATGGCTGGACTGTGACTTAGGGAAAAGTCATAAGACACGAAGTCAGCACGGCACCAGGAACCAGAGCTGAGGCAGAGAAGTAGTCTGATAATGGGGTGGTTTTGAATGTGATATCAGAACAAATCAACCAATACAGCTTTAGTTAACAAATACGCAATGTGTGCTTTCTACATTCAAGGCAAATACAGCCCAACCCTGACACATTCACCGTGAAGGTGGTCTGTTAAGAAAAGTAAGAAAAATAACTGCAATACAAGGCATGCCATAAGCACCACAGAGAGGAGCAAATCACTAGGGATGTTCCCCTTTTTCCCAATCAGGGATAATTAAAGGCTTTGCTGATTTGGCCTTTGACGTGGTTTTCAAGAACGGATAGAATTTCTAAAGTCTCTTTATTGTTCCGGTAATAAATATTAATACAATGTATGTTCATCACAAAAATATTATAAAATGTAAAAATATACAAATATAAAATAACCACCAATAATCTCACACCCAGAAATAATAACCGTTAATATTTTGATGTGTTTTCTTTTTCTTTCCGCCACACAATTTCCCCTATACAAAATTATATAATCAATCAGTTTATACAATCACACACAGTATAAAACTTAGATCAAACTGTTCACAGATTTATAGTATCATTTTTCATTGAACACATTATGAGCATTTTCTAAGACTATGTAATTCTTTGAAATGTAAATTTTATTTATTGCTTGATATTCAATTATGTTGCACCAGGAGTGATTCAATAAGCTTCCATTGTTGGAAATGTATTGTTTTCTTGGCTATTACATAGATAGTTCCACCTTACCATTCAAAATGCTCTCCTCACTAAACATTATTATACATAAATCTTAGTACATATTTCTAATTATTTTCTCATTATTGAACTGGAATTACTGGATTAAAGAATATGTACATGAAGTTCTCAAACATATTATACCTATTAATCAACTTCCCATCAAAAGGTTGTAACAATTTATAAAGAAATCTATGAGAAGACCTGTTTTACTGTGCCCAAATTAATAACAGTCATTGTTACCAAAAAAGAAATTTCCAATTTGAAATGTTTAAAAAAAGATCTCATTTTTATTCCTGATTCAGTTAGTTTTGTTATATAACAGATCATTCCCCAAATAGTGGCTTATGAAGAAAACCATCCATTTAGCTAATGATCTATGAGTCTGAAATTTGTGTTGGATTCAGTTGGGGTCACTCATGCAGCTACTATCAGGGAAAAACTCTACTTTTGCAGGATTTACTGCTTATTGGTAACAAAGGCAGGAAAGTTTGTGACTGGATAAGGTACCTCTCATCATCCATCAAGGGCTTCCTTATGTGGCTGGCAAGGAGTTCTGAGATACAAATTCTTTTCAAGTCTCTCCTTGCATAGCACCTGCCAACATGCCATTGGCTAAACCAGATCACATGGTATCAGCATGGGAACAGGCTCCTTGCTGTTCCCATGGCAAGGAGGTTGGAACAGAACAAGGGAGAGAACTTGAGGCAGTTTACCAAGGTTATTAAAAACAAAATAGAACAAGACCAAATATTTGTTTAGCAATTAATTGTGTGCCAAACACTTTCCATGCATTATCTCATTGAATTCTCACAACTGTTCTGTGAGTAGAGCTTAAGGATTTTATCAGATGATGGCAGAACAACTATGAGGTATATATTAAGAGATTTATTGCAAGGAATTGGCTGTATGCAGTTGTGGGTGCTGGCTGGGCAAATCTGAAATCTGTAGAGCAGGCTGGAAATTTTAGGCACAGCCTGCAGATGTAGTTCAGAGATGGAATTTTTTCTTTACCAGGGAAGCCTCAGTTCTGCTTGTAAGGCCTTTTGACTGATTAAATTATGCCTAGTCAGATTATCTGGAATAATTTATCTTACTTAAAGTCAACTGATTATGAGCTATAGCACATCTTTAAAATACGTTACAGCAACATCTTGATTAGGGTGTGATACAACAACTGGAGACTGTAGTCTAGACAAGTTGACACATCAAAAGGCCATCACAAGGACCCAAGAGAGGTTCAATAATTGGCCGGGCGCGGTGGCTCAAGCCTGTAATCCCAGCACTTTGGGAGGCCGAGGCGGATGGATCACGAGGTCAAGAGATAGAGACCATCCTGGTCAACATGGTGAAACCCCGTCTCTACTAAAAATACAAAAAAATTAGCTGGGCATGGTGGCACATGCCTGTAATCCCAGATACTCAGGAGGCAGAGGCAGGAGAATTGCCTGAACCCAGGAGACGGAGGTTGCGGTGAGCCGAGATCGCGCCATTGCACTCCAGCCTGGGTAACGAGAGTGAGGCTCCGTCTCAAAAAAAAGAAAAAAATAATAATAATAATAATTTACCCCAAATCATTGAGCTGTGAAAGTGGCAGAGCTGGAACTGAAATGCAACTCTGATTGTGAAGACCTCAGTATTATTAACCACTACACTCCTTTTGATATTGTAATATTTTGATACATATATTGGGTGTTTCAGTATTTTTTCCTTTGTAAGTTTTTCTTCTCCACTGTAGAGTGGGGTAGCATTTAACAAGTGGGGATGTGCGGGGCCCCTGGGAAGAGGCAGAACTCATTTGTAAATGTAGAAGTAGAAACTGAGGAGTGTATGCAAGGGTCTTTTAGTTTCCTGTTGTGCTGTAACAAGTTATCACAAGCTCAGTGGTCTAAAATAACATGAGTTTATCATTTTACAATTCTGAAGGTCAGAAGTCCAAAATCAGTCTCAGTGGGATAAAATCAAGGTGCCAACAGGATTGTGTTCCTTCTAGAGGCTCTTGATTTGTCTCTTCCTTGTCTTTTTCAGATTCTCGAGACCACCTGACTTCCTTGGCTCATAGCCCTGCTTCATTCTGACCTCTGTTTCCATTGACACATGTCCTTCCTGAACTCTCCTATTTCCTTCTTAATATGACCCTTTTAATTACCTTTAGCCATTGTGGATAATTCATGGTAATCTCCCTATCTTAAGATGTAAAACTTGATCATACTTGCAAAGTCTCTTTTGCCATATAAAGTAACATTTTTACATGTTCTGGGGATTAGGACATAGACATCTTTGGGGACTATTATTCTTGCTACCACAAGAAGTTATGGTGTGAGGGATTCAAACTATCTCTATAAACTTTATAAAATCGCAGACAAAGGGTGGGGGAGAAATGTAAATAAACCAAGCTTGCAACAAACAGTGTTAATCATTAGGTCAACTTGCTTTCTGACCTGCTTCCTCATAGCTGTTTGGAGTCTATTGCTGCCTCAGGATCATACACACCTTGTTACAAGATTATAGTTCGCCTCAACTGTTCTATAGATAACAACTTTAACATTATGAGATGTTAAGTTTTCCCTTTGAGAGCTTCCTTTCAAGGGCTGCATACCAGTGAAACTACTAACATCATCTGGTCTGAAGGACCCCACAGGAGCTGACTCACCAAAGAATAGTTTCCTGATGATTTCATTCCTCTTACCCCAATCAATCAATGACCCCAACTCTCCAGCCCCTTCCACTCCACAATCTCCTTAAAAACACAAGTCGAGAACTACTTGGGGAGACGAATTTGAGGATTGCTTTCCATCTTCTCGCGTGGTGCTCTGTAATCATTAAACTCTTTCTCTGTTGCAAACCCTGCTGTCTCTGTGTCATTGGTATTTTACTACACAGTGGGCACATAAACATATTGGTCCTATAATGGTATCTATTTTATTAGGCCTATTGGTGCTTGTTGGGAGATGGTGCCACATAAATCAAAAGAGACGGTGTATTAGTCTGTTCTCATGCTGCTACTAAAGACATACCCAAGACTAGGTAATTTATAAAAGGAAGAGGCTTAATTGACTCACAGTTCAGCACGGCTGAGGAGGCCTCAGGAAACTTACAGTCATGGTGGAAGGGGAAGCAAACTGTCCTTCTTCACATGTTGGCAGCAAGGAGAAGTGCTGAGTAAAAGGGAGGAAAGCCCCTTATTAAACCATCAGATCTTGTGAGAACTCAGTGTCATGAGAACAGCATAAGGGTAACCACCCCCATAATTAAATTGCCTCACACCAGGTCCCTCTCACGACATGTGTGGATTATGGAAACTACATTCAAGATGAGATTGGGGTGGGGCACAGTCAAACCATACCAGGTGTGTTGGGACAGATATAGAAAGTCTTGAGTATCTTCTGCAGTAAAAAGAGGACTGAACTTGGTTTCAGAAGACTAGGGCTCAACTCCCTGCTCCACCTCTGGTTGTGCAAAACCTATCTAACCATTTTATGGTCTCAAGTTGCTGCTCAATGAAATTTTCACCTTGAGCATAATCAGCAGTTTCTGTGGGCTATAGACCCTGGGGCCTGTGGTGTTCTTGGGGGAAGCCAATGAATCTATGCATACACAAATGACACAACAGCTCTCAATGTGTGCTATTTTTCAAGTATATGAAGATTCCGTAGTGATGACTAAGAAACACCATTTACTTGAGAGTGTTACTGAATTCATTGTACCTATTTGTCAGTCCACATAGTCTGCAAATAGGAAACTAACAATGCAGAGTCAGTGAACTTATTTTTAAAATAGGGCTTGGAACTATTAGGATGGATGGATTCTCCCAGCAATAAGATTTCTTTTGAATTGAAAAAGAAGGGGAACACCAGTGTTTTTCATAAGGGGAGAGGCCTGTGTGAGCTGTCCTCTGAGAATGCCACTCTAGCAGTAGTGTGGGCCATGGACTGAGCAGGGCTTCTCAGACTTGCAAGCTCATTGGAACCCCCTGGATCATACTGGTACCTTTGTCCATGGCCACACATTCTGATGTAATTGGTCTGTGGTGGAGATGGGGAAATCAAATCTCCCTAAATAATTTTAATGTCCACCAAAGTTACAGAATCACTAGTGTCAGGTGTCATTATGTTTATCAAGAAGCTGAGAGGGACCACATGAAAATTGCTGAGGCCCTAATCACACTCAGGCGAGAGACAATGAAAGGGATAGAAATTGAGAAAAAGGGACAGTGGAGGCTCTGCAGAAATGAAATCAATAGCACCTAGAAAATGATTGCATTGGGCCTAGGGTGGTGGCTCACACCTATAATCCCGGCACTTTGGGTGGCTGGGCTGAGCCGGGTGGATCACCTGAGGTCAGGAGTTTGAGACAAGTCTGGCCAACATGGTAAAACTCTGTCTCTACTAAAAATACAAAAATTAACTGGGCATGGTTGCGGGCTTCTGTAATCCCAGCTACTTGGGAGGCTGAGGCAGGAGAGTCACTTGAACCTGGGAGGTAGAGGTTGCAGTGAGCCGAGATCTCACCACTACACTCCAGCCGGGGTGACAGAGCTAGACTCTGCCTCAAACACACACACACACACACACACACACACACAAATAAATAAAATAAAATAAAAAAAGAGAGAAAGAGAGAGAGAGAAAAAAATGATTGCATTTGGGAACTGCAGATGTCAAAGTTAACCTGAGGTTTCAATACTCATGTTAATAATAATTGCAATAATAATATAGAAAGAGAAGACAAACCTTTAAAAATGCATATATGTGCCCTGTGATGTGTTAGCACATCCACTCATCAAGTCCATTTCTCCTCACAGCAATGCTATGAAGCAGGAGCTCTTTTTCTTCACTTTTTATAGATGAAGACATGTGAGGCAGCTGGTAAGTGGCTGAGCCAGGAGCCGGTTTCCGCTCTGTCTGAGTCACACTCTGGATCCTCCATCACCAGTCCACATTGCCACATTGTCAGGCTTGGGGATCCTGGGCAATGTCATGGAAGGAGGGGCCCAAGCTGGTAATCAGTCAGGTCAACCCTGTGGGTCCTACTTCTAAGAAGACTCCTCACCCCTTCTCGGTAAGATCTCACTGCAGGTAAAACACACACCCAAATGGGGGTCAACTCTAGACCCTAAAAGGCATGATTGTTACTGTCTGGGAAAGCTAAGATGTGACGATAAGGGGCAATATTCCTTAACTTCGGTCACTTGCATGCCACCTTCAGGTCTTTGCTAAATCCTCTCACAACCCTTCTTTAGGGCCTGCTTCAGCATGGTCAAGAGATTTTTAATGTCACAGGTGATAAGTTTAAGGAGGACAGTTTTGTAGGCCTGATGATTGGAAGAGATAATTTAAAATGTGTGTTGGTAAGAGTAGAACATTTACATGTCATTAGCATGTCCTTAAATTGGGACGCTGCAATAATCAGCAGCCACTGGATTTTGCTACCAGAGGGAAGGGTTTAAATGATTAAAATTTTGAATTGTTTTATTGTTAAGAGTGTGAATCTGAAACATACGCAAGTTGTAGCCCAGAAACCAGCCCCAAGCCCTAAAGGATGAATGCCGATTAATTCACTTGGGTCTGAAAGATGCTACTTTGCCCTCATCTGTAGAATGATGATAATAATGACTAATCATCATAGAGGTTATTATTTTTGGCAACAGAAATTTGTCATCTCATAGTTCTGGAAGCCAGAAGTCTAAGTATCAGCAGAGCCGTGTGCCCTCTGAAACCTGCAGGAGAATCTGACAGTGCCTCTTCTTAGTTTCTGGTGGTTTGCCTGGAGTCCTTGGCATTTCTTGGCTTATGGGTGCATCACTACCATCTTGCCTTTGTCATCACATGGTGCTCTCACTGTTTCTCTGCCTTCACATGGCCATCTTCCTATAAGGACACCAGCCATATTAGGTTAATGGACCACTTTCTTCCGGTATGACTTCATCTTAATTATTTCTGCAATGTCCCAATTTCCTAATAAGCTCACATGTTGATATCCTGAAGGTTAGGACTTCAATATATCTTTTTTTCTTTCTTTCTTTTTTTTTTTTTTTTTGGCAAGAGAGATACAACTCAATTCACAACAGCATCTGCCTCACTTGACTATATTTTGTTTCAGGTCTTTTTACAGTAAACTTTCTTTATTCCCACCCCTACTTTATTTTTCTTCAATGAGATCTTATCAATTACTTCTCATAATAATTCCATACTGTAAGACATTATTATTTTTTTTTTTGCATGTGAATGAGAAACTTGTTGAAGGTCATGCAGCTTATAGGATTCGGAGGCAAGATTTGAAGTCAAGCAATTGACCATCTCCCAACGCCCCGTGTCCACTCATGGAATTGTGAAGAAGAAAGGAGATAAGAATAGATTTGAGGGTAGCCCGGGTGCCGTGGCTCATTCCTGTAATCCTGGCATTTTGGGTGGCTGAGGTGGGTGGATCACAAGGTCAGGAGTTTGAGATCAGCCTGGCCAACATAGTGAAACTCCATCTCTACTAAAAATAGAAGGAAAGAAACATTAGCCAGGCATGATGGCAGGCACCTGTAATCCCAGCTACTTGGGAGGCTGAGCCAAGGAGAATCACTTGAACCTGGGAGGTAGAGTTTGCAGTGAGCTGAGATGGTTCCACTGTACTGCAGCCTGGGTGACAGTTCAAGACTCATCTCAAAAAAAAAAAAAAAGAAAAGAAAAAAAGAATACATCCGAGGGTAGTGACCTCAGACTATTCATTTTTATTACAATGAATTCATTATACCAACGCTGAGCACCTGCTGTATACTATGCATGCTGCTGGTGCTAGAGAGACAGGTGAATAAAGGCATGAGGAGACATTACAGTTTGTGGAAGAGAGGCAGATATCAATAGCCACACAAATGGGATATGTGAGTACAATTTAATATTAGCTCTCTAAAGAAAACTGACCCAATTTTAAGAGCATTTAATTGGGAACTGGCCAAAATTGAAGGAGAGAGCTAACTAAAAATAATATGACAATTATTATTAATGGGGGAATGGCTTGGATGGGCACTATATGTGTCTCGCAAGCAATTAAATAAATAAGTAATCAAGTATGCTTTCCATATCATGGGATGTGTCCCATTAGTGAATTGTGAAATAAATTTAATGGTTGCAAGTGGCATTTAAAAACAGAGTAGAGCTAAACCTCAGAGCGTATTGCCCGCGAGAAGGGAGGTTTTGTGAAACTTTTAGTTGTATGCGTGCGTGTGTGATCTGAGCCCATACATAAAACGTATTTTATAATGTGTCATCAAAGTAGAGAAAGATGAGCTTTGTGATTAGGTGGGTCTCCAAGTTTCAATCCCTGCCTTGCCATATTCTTCCAGAGCAACTTTGGGCAGCTTGTGTAATTTCTCCAAGCTTTCTCCTCTGCTAAGACAGAAAAGGGCCTGCCTTTTGTTTTTAGGACCGATTGCAAGCAGAGAAGGAAGCCATGCACAGGCAATGTCTGAAACATGCTGTCTTCCTTCCCCAGTGGTTTGGTCATGTTCGCAGGGTACTTCTCTGATTAGGTCAGCCCTACTCCCACCCACCTTCCTGACATGTGTCTCTTTCCTAGGCAGTGAGCACCCAGGATCCCACACCCCATGAAGCAGACTCTTTTTCTTGCCCCACATCACAATCTCCCACCCCCCCCCCGCCGCCATCTGCAGGTCAGCAGTGGTGGACACGTCTTTGCCCACTGCCAGTGTTTCATCTCAAGTGCCAGATTCGGCCTCAGAGCTTTCTCTGAAACCAAGGCAACCCACTCAACCCACCTGTAGGTGTTGCCCAGAGCTGGGGGCAGTTAATGCCCTTGCAGAGGGATAAATCCTTGTCCAGATCCTTCAGAAGGACACTTCCAGGGAGGTGCAGTGGCTCACACCTGTAATCCCAGCATTTGGGAGGCCAAGGCAGGAGGATTGCTCGAGCCCTGGAGTTTGAAACCAGACTGGGCAACATGGTGAGACCTCATCTCTATAGAAAATGTCAAAATTAGGTAGATACAGTGGTGTGTGTCTGTGGTTCCAGCTACTTGGGAGACTGAGGTAGGAGGATCACTTGAGCCTGGGACGTCAAGGCTGTAGCGAACCCTATTCATGTCACTGCCCTCCAACCTGGTTAATGGTATGGGACACTGTCTCAAATAAAATAAAACAAAAATAAAATAAAGAAAGAAATAAAGGCCACTCTGAGTTATATTCTACATGGTGCCTCAGATAGTCCCCAGAAGGTTTGGGCTCCATTCTCCAAGGTGGGAATCAGCTTGATAACGCCTTTTAACTGGTGCTCCCTACCATGGTCTCATTCTCTGGGGTCTCTCACTACTGCTTCCTGTATCTTTTCCCAACACGTTACCTGCTTCCAAGGGCCTGATTTAGGCTCTGTCTCTGGAGAACCAAAAGAAACCATGCCAGCCAGCACTCAAGGAGACTTAGGAAGACTTTTCTCAACAGCTCCGGGTTCAGGAACTTTCATCCAATCTGCTGATTCTCACTTCTCTAGACTAATGGAAACTGAAAGAAGTGGCGACAATAAAACCCCAGAAAATCCACACTTTTTTTTTTTTCTTGGCAGCCTTCTCAGTTTGAGATTGAGCTTCTGAGCTCAGCCTGGGCCAGTTGATGCCTCATTCACTTATGCATTCTGGATGATTCCTGGCAGCAGTATTAATTATGTTTTTAAAAATATACTGATTGGGCATGGTGGTTCATGCTTGTAGTCCCAGTACTTTGAGAGGCTAAGGCAGGAGGACTGCTTGAGGCCAGGAGTTCTAGACCAGCCTGGACAAGATAGTGAGATGCCATCTCTACCAAAAAAAAGTTTAAAAAAATCTAAATACACGAAAATAATTCTGGTGGTCACATAGTGAGTTACTCTTGTATCTACTAATTTTTAAATGTCTATGTCTATTAATTTAGTTAATTTAAAAAATGTTTAATGTAATGTTCTTTTTTACAGCTTTTTTGAGAAACAATTCATATGTCATACAATTTACCCACTTAAAGTATATAAGTAAGTGGTTTTTAGTAAATTTACAGACTTGTGCAACCATCAGCCTAATTAATTTTTGAGATTTCGTCATCCTCAAAATAAACCCTGAATCCATTAGAAGTCACTCTTCACTTGACCACAACTTATGCCATCCTCTGGCAACTACCAATCTATTTTGTGTCTTCATCTATTTGCCTATTCACAGAAATGGAATAATACAACACGTAGTCTTTCATTTCTCGCTTCTTTCACTTAGCATAATGTTTTCAAGGTTCAGTCATGGTGTAGCATGTATTAGTACTTCATATGTTTTCATTGCTAAATATTTCATTGCATGAATGTACCATGTATCCATTACTTCTGGATTGTTTTTCTGGCTCACTGTAGTGTCCCTAACTCCTACAACAGCATCTGCCAAAAATGCTGTTGAATAAATGCATATGTGAGTGAATGAGTGATCAGTGAAAACTATCATAACAGGAATGAATCTTTGTTCACAAACTAAGCTGTAAAAGAGGTGCAGGAAGGAGATGGAGCAAGATGGCTGAATAGAAATGTACAAGCAATTGTCCACCTCCACAGGAACACCAAATTGAACAACTATCCACAAAAGAAAAATACCAAAAACCTTCATAAGAACCAAAAATCAGGTGTCTTTTCACAGTACCTGGCTTTAATATCATATTAAGGAAAGGGGCACTGTAGAGGGTAGGAAAGACAGCCTTGAAATGCCTACACACCTCTCCCTAGTCTTCCAGCAGCCGCCATGTGGTGCAGAGAGAGAATCTGTGTGCTTGTTGGAGGGAGAATGCAGTGATTGTGGAACTCTGCATTGAAACTCGGTGCTGCCTTGTCATAGCAGAAAAAAACACTAGACAGAACCCAACCGACACCCATGGAGAGGGCATCTGGACTAGTCCTAGCCACAAGCACATCATCCATTGCAGTGGTCAGAAGCTGAGTTCAGGCAAGCCCTGCCATCATGGGCTAAAGTGCTCTGGGGTTCTAAATACACTTAAAAAGCAGTCTAGACCACATGGACTATAATTCCTGGGCAAGTCCTAGTGCTGTGCTTGGCTCAGAGCCAGTGGATTTGGGACACATGGGACCTAGTGGGACACAAGCTAGGGAGGCCAAGGGAGTGCTTGGGTCATCCCTCTCCCAACCCCAGGCAGCACAGCTTGCAGCTCTGGGAGGTACTTCTTCCTTCTGTTTGAGGAGAAGAGGGGAGAATAAAGAGGACTGTATCTTGCAACTTGGACATCAGCTTAGCCACAGTAGAACAGGCATCAGGCAGAGTCCTGAGGCCCCCATTCCAAGCCTCAGCTCCTGGACAATATTTCTAAATGTACGTGGGCCAAAAGGGAGCCCACTGCCTTGAAGGGAAAGGCCCAGTCCTGACAGAATTCATCACTTGCTGGCTAAAGAGCCCCTGGGCCCTTGAATAATCAGCAGTAGCAGCCAGGAAGCATTTGCCATGACCCTTGAGTGAGACTCAGAGTTGTGCTGGCTTCTGATGTGACTCAGCACATCGCTAGCTGTGGTGGCTGCAGGGAAAGACCCCTTCTGCTTGAGGAAAGGAGAGGGAAGGTTAAAGGGGATTTTGTCTTGCAACTTGGTTACAAGCTTGGCTGTAGGGAAGTAGAGCACCAAGTGGGATCCTGGGATCCCCGATTCCAGGCTTTGACTCTTGAATGGAATTTCTTGACCTGCCCTGGGCCAGAAAGGAGCCCACTACCTTGAAGGGAGATGCTTGGGCCTGGCAGCCTTCACTACAAGCCAATAGAGAGTCCTTAAGCCTTGAGTGAACCACAGTAGTAGCCAGGAAGTCCTCACCGTGGGCCTGGGGTGGTGCAGGCCATGGTGGAGAGATGCTTCTGCTTGTGGAAGTGGAAGGGAAGAGTGGGTAACACTGTCACGTGGCTTGGTTGTCAGCTCAGCTGTAGTATAATAGAGAGCCAGGTAGTTTCCTAAGATTCTTCAGTCTATACCCTAGCTTCCAGATGGCAACTCTGGACCCATCCAGGGCCAGGGAGATCTCATTACCGTGAAGGGAAGGACACAAGTTTGTCTGGATTTGCTACCTGAGCTCTAGGGCCTTGAGTAATCACAGGCAGTTGTCAGGCAATGGTGACTGCGGGTCTTGGGTGAAACTCAGTCCTTGGCTTGGCTTCGGGTCTGGCCCAGCAGAGTCCCAGTGGTGGTAGCCACAGAGGTTCTTCTGTCACTCCTCCCCCAGCTCCAGGTAACTTAGCACAGAGAGAAAAAGAGAGAGAGAGAAAGAGAGAGAGAGAGAGAGAGAGAAACTCTGTTTGTTGGGGGAAAGTAGGGAAGGAAATAAGAGTCTCTGCCTGTTAATCTAGGAAATTCTTCCAGATCTTACCCAAGCCCACCAAGTCAGTATCTCTATGATTCTGCAAGAGTCACAGCATTACTGGGCTTGGAGCACCCCCTAAAGCAGATATGGCTGCGGTGACCAAAGACTTAGATCACAATACCCAAATCCCTTTGAATACCTGGAAAGCTTTCCCAAGAAGGATGGGTACAAACAATCCCAGACTGTGAAGACCATAATAAATACTTCCATATTCAATGCCCACACACCAATGAACATCAACAAGCCTCAAGACCATCCAGGAAAATGTGACCTTATCACACGAACTATTAATAAATAAGGTACCAGTGACCAATTCTGGAGAGGCAGAGATAGGTGGCCTTTTAGGCAGAGAGTTCAAAATGGTTGTTTCGAGGAAACTCAATGAAATTCAATATAATGGGAAAAGGAGTTCAGAATCCTATGAGATAAATTTAACAAGTTGAAATAGTTAAAGAATAAAGCAGAAATCTGGAGTCGAAAATGCAATTTACACACTGAAGAATGCATCAGTCTCTTAACAGAAGAATCAGTCAAGCAGAAGAAAGAATTAGTGAGCTTGAACACAGGCTTTTTGAAAATATACAATCAAAGAAGACAAAAGAAGAAAGAATAAAAAAGATTGAAGTATGACAAGATCTAGAAAATAGCCTCAAAAGGGCAAATCTAAGAGTTATTGATCTTAAGGAGAAGGCNCAAAAAAGAGAGGAAAAAAAGGAAGCATGCCAACAAGATCTAGAAAATAGCCTCAAAAGGGCAAATCTAAGAGTTATTGATCTTAAGGAGAAGGCAGGGAGACAGAAGGGGATAGGAAGTTTATTAAAGGAATAATAATGATGGCAGCAGTGGCCAGTCTGGAGCAGCTGTTATTGAGATACCACCTGCAGCGGGGCAGGTGAAGGGAGGTTGTGAGTTCTGTGGTGCTGGTGGGAGCTGGGAATGGGTGAGAGCCCTGCCCCCTGGTGAAAAGCAGGAGCCTGTGCTCCTGGGCAGAGCTGCAGCTGCGCAGCCAGGGCTCCAGACCTGAGCATCCCTACACTCTTGGGCATCCAGGAAGCCCTTGTCCCCCAGGCTTGGAAGTGTCTGCTCCTATTCCCTGGCCTCTTCCCACTCCTGGTTCCCACTCCAGTGCACAGCAAAGCTATGGCTGATCCTGGGCACTATCGTGACTCAGACGGGCTCCTGGGCAGAAAGGAGCAGGTCCCTGGTGAAACCTCACCTTCAAGCCAGGGACTACCTGAAGCCTGGGGTCTGGGCTGCCAGCTGTAGGTGGAGTCCATGGCCCAGAGTGAGAACCCTCCTACTCTTAGCACCATTGCTTACATATGCTAAGGAGGGCAGTGGCATAGCTTAAGGTACTTGATTTATTCAGAACCTGAGCAACAAGTAGTCTGACAAATTGGAAACGTTTTGTTCTAACTCTCTACTCTCCTCCAACTTGCTATGTGACCTTGAATAACACCCTTGGCCACTCTGAACCTTTAGATTATCCTCTTCCAAGGTGAGGTACCAGCAAATTAAAATGTCAAGTGGCTTTCAAAGTTTGAGTCACTGCTCTTTGCCATGAAAAATGAAATGCCCCGGACTTAAAGGGCTTTGCATAGTTTGTCTGGGACCTAAAGGAGAAGTAAGAAATGGGTGCGGGCCTGGCACGTCAAGCTCCCAGCAGAGTGCAAACATCATCTCATGAAGCTTCAGGCACTGCTGGCTTCCTGCAGGTGTTAGATCTGAAAGCAGCCAGTCGGGCTTCTCAGTTCTCATTTTTCCCTTGTCAGTAGGGGGAATCTGTGGACTCACTTGAGGGGCTGGACTTCATTCTTGACTCTCTTCTCTACCCTGAGAGCTAATCACTAATTTTGAGCCATTTCATCTCCTAAATAGCTTCAGGCCACCTACTTATCTCCATTCACCCTGACGTCCTCGAGTCTAGGCTCTGGGTTCCTGTACCAGCCTCCTAATTCATGTGCTCCCTGGTTGGCAAGGAAGCTAGAGTCATGTTGGGAATGAAACCAGGATCACTCCTCTCTCCTGCTGAAGCCCTTCAAAGCTTCTCTGCCACCGTAACATAAAGTTCAAACTCTTTGCATTGCTTCCACTGCCCTCTATAATCATCTATTTCTCCAGCCCCTTCTGCCCCTGCCCTTGTAACCCCAGCCACATTGAACTACTTGCCCCAGTGCTTCCTTTCCTACCTCCAGCGCTTCCACAAGCTATTATGTGAGGAACCACTGTCTTTGCCATTTCAGTTCGATAACTTCCACTTGATCTTTAGGCCTCTCAATTTGGGAGGCACTTTCTCCCCCCAGTTCCCCTGACTTACTATGTCTGGCTTAGGCTGAAATTTTTCCTCCTTTGATAATTCTGATTAACCGGGGGTGGGGAGCCTCTGCCTGGAATGCTAGTTTGAGAAGGTTTTCAGGGCCAAGGTTAGTAGGAAAGAGCTGTGAATGGTTAAATGTATTTGAAATGGAAGGAAGAGTGGGTGTGGGCAGCCTCACCTTCGCCTTCCTTGATGTAATACTGCCTATCTTCTAGGTCAAGCCCACTCTTTCTCCCGTGCAATCCTCTGGCTGCTTCTGCTCTCACTGATTGCACTTTCTCCAAATGTGTTTGTGTAAATTAGAGTCACATGCCTTGGCCCTGCATCGTTCCATAATTGCATTAGGCATTATTTTTGTCTCCTGGTCTAGACTAGAAACTCTGAGAAAGCAGAAACCTTTCACTGTAATCCTTAATGCTCTTCTCTGGCACAACTGGAGAACAGGTGCTGGTGCGTGACTCTATAGCTGTTTGCAAACTTTGGCTTCTGATCCCCACTACCCTGTAGATGGCCACTTGTTCTTGAATCTACACTCCTCCCTGCAGCTTCGAAGCCCCTGTGCTTCTGTGCTGCCTCTCTGGGCTTACCTCCTGTCACTTGCCCCACCTGGAACTCTGCTCTCGCCTGCCTGTGCTCTGCCTGAACGTCTCATGGCTCTCTCCTTCACATCATTCAGGTCTCAATTTCAATGTCACCTTTTCAGAGACTTTCCTGACCATCTGGCTACTCCTTTGTGACTCTCTAGAACCTTACCTTGCTTTATATGCTTTAAATCACAGTCTTACTTTCTGAAATTATTTATTGATGTGCTTCCTTTTTTCTTATTCTTTGTCTTTCCCTACGACCCAGCCTCCACAAATAAGCTTCCTGAAGGCCGTGTTTACTCTGCCTTGCTCTCATTGTATCCTTAGGCCAGGTGCTATTGCTGACTGGATGGATGGATGGATGAATGAATGAATAAATGAGTGAATGCCTAATGAATGGGCTGTCTGCTTTCAATATTGATCCAGTAGAACTCTACCCAGAAGTTCATTTTCCAGACCTTTGAGATGATGGCCTTTGGCTCTGCAAATTCAGGAGAATTGTAGATGGCCTCTTGCTTTTTAAGAGAAAGCTGTATTTATTGGAAAGAAAAAAACATAAGAGAAAGGAAATGATTGCTGAATTTCTGTGTGAAATGGCCTGTCTGAAAGGCAAAGGAGGCATCTTTTTGCTCCTCAGCTTCTCAGCCTCCTGGGAAGAGACAAGACCATGAAAAGGCCCCTTCTGGTGGCCATATTTGTTGAAACAATGAGCCATGTTTCACAGCTGACTCATCAGAAATGAACAAACACCCTCTTTCTATCCGGCTCTGAGCCTTGGACTTGAGAATCCCCTGAAGAATGTTAAGGGGGTTTAATGTTTCTCAGCAGAAACTGCTTTTGGAGAAAGGAAACCAGGAGGAGGGAAGCATTTTACTGTTTTCCTTTTGGTCTTAACAAACAAGGCCTGTTCAGTAGAACCTCTTTTCTTTCTTTCTTTGCTTGTTTGTTTGTTTCTTTCTCTCTTTCCTTTCTTTCTTCTTTTCTTTCTTTGTCTTTCTTTTTCTCTTTCTCTCTCTCTTTCTTTCTCCTTTCTCTTTCTCTCTTTCTCCTTCCCTCCCTTCCTCCCTCCCTCCCTCCATTCCTTCCTTCCTTCCCCTCCCTTCCTTTCTTTCTTTTCTCTTTTTCTTTATTCTCTCTCTCTTTTTTGTTTGGTGTGATTTTTATTCCCTAAATTCTGTTTTGCAGTTTATGCTCAGAAGACTTCCATTTCCTCCAAGTCCAAGTGGAAAGCTGCATAGGCCACAATTGTTTTAGTTTTTAATATTTTTTACTGTGATCAATTTGGAAAATACCAAAAAGCAGAGAATGAAAATGAAAGCAATCTATTAATATATTCCCAGCATTCAGAGGCAACTCTTTAGGCTTTTGCTTCTCTTTGAAAATTGGGAGCACATCATATACAGTGCTTTTCCATCTGATAATATACCACAATGAGTCATGAATATTCTCATGAAAAAAAAAATTTTGCTTTGGTTTTATAAAACAGGGCACTTTTGTTATGGCAAATTTAAAAACAAATAAAACAAAACAACAAACCTAGATAGCACAGAGAAATAAATTAGAAAACCTACGCTTCTACCACTGAGAGATAATGACTACAAAGTTTGTACCCAACTATTCCTTAAAAATATATTCTTAAAAACATTCTAAAAACCTAATTTTACAAAAGACAAAGAGAGTCAAATTGTACATTCAGTGGGGCAAAAAAATAGCTTTCCATAATGTAAAATCAAGTAAATTTCATACACTACATGATTATTATGTGATAAATATATGACAAATTCTACTGGTCCAGCACCTTTGTCCTTGCCTTCCTTTACTATGGAGCATGCAAAGTAAAAAATATCCAGTTCCTTTGCAGTTGTGGGTGGCCATGTGAGATGTTCTGGCCAATAAGATGAAAGTAGATTTCTGAGAAAGGCTTCTCTTTGAAAATAAAAAGGAAGTCACTTACAAAAGAGAAGACTTCTGTCCTTTGTATTTCTCTCCTTTTTCCTTATTGCAATGTGGACTTGACACCTGGAATGCTGCAGCCATTTTGAAAACATGAGGACAAAATCTACAAGTGGAGGACAGTATAGAAAGAAAACAGTAGAAATTATTGATGATTTTCACGGCAACTTCCCCAGGTATGAACAGTCTTTCTCAGGAATTCTTGAGTGAGAAAAATGTCTCATACTTGGTTGAGCCATTATTTGTGGGTTTTCTGTTACATGCAGCTGAATACTCTCCAAACTGTTTTGTGATGCATGGCATTTAACCAAATCTAGCATTATTCATGTCTGTCCTGTATCTCTCCATGCTCCATGCCAAATTGTCAACTCTCAGATTAGAACTTGGGAGAGTCCTGTTCACAATAATATGCCTAATCCAGCAAGTTACATATTTCAGATACTGACTTCAGTGGGAGTTCATAACATCTGGCTGTTTCCACTTCCTTATTTTTTATTTTATTTTATTTCATTTTATTTTATTTTATTTATTTTTGAGACAGAATCTTACTCTGTTGCCCAGGCTGGAGTACAGTGGCACAATCTTGGCTCATAACAACCTCTGCCTCCTGGGTTCAAGCGATCCTCATGCCTCAGCCTCCTAAGTAGCTGGGATTACAAATGCTCACCACCACAGCCAGCTAATTTTTTGTATTTGCTGGTAGAGATGGGGTTTCAACATGTTGGCCAGGCTGGTCTCGAACTCCCAGCTTCAACTGATTTGCCTGCCTTGGCCTCCCAAAGTGCTGGGATTATAGGCGTGAACCACTGCACCCGCCTTATTTTATTTTTCTTTTGAGACAGGATGTTACTGTTTCACTGAGGCTGGAGTGCAGTGGTGCCGTCGTGTATCACTGCAACCCCAAATGCCTGGGCTTAAGTGGTCTTTCTATCTTAACCTTCTGAATAACTGGGACTACAAGTGCAGTCCACCATGCCTAGCTAATTTTTCTTTTCTTTAGGAATGAGGTATTGCTATGTTGCCCAGGCTAGTTTCAAACTCCTGGCCTCAAGCAATCCTCCTGCCTTGGCCTCCCAAAGTGCTAGGGTTACAGATATGTGCCACTGTGCCCAGTTCACTCCTTTATTTTTATGTAGGTTGCAAAATTTTTCTGTCCTCAAATCCCCATGAGTGACCAACTCACCATCTCCAAGTGAAGGATTGAGCTTTATACATCTGTAATCAACCCACAGCCCATTGCCTTGTGAATGGTGGATGCTCAATAAATATTAGTAATTGAATTGTTTAATTTTAACTCTCTGTTGTCTTGGTTACAGAATATGTCAGGCTTTTTGAGATTATTGATTTAGCCATCTTTATAGAATCCACAAACACAAAATGTTGTTTGTTTATCAAAATGCTAAGCAGAGCTATTAAAATGTCAACATATTCTTTTGTTTAAAGAATATTTTTAGCTTCCTGTCATCCAATAGCAATCAGTTAATTATTGTCACTAGCAACATATCTCAGTCTGGTGGTGAGATAACACATTTGAAAGAAAGGTTGTGTTTAGAAAGACCTTGAAATGATTAGTGAGGAAACTATGATTCTATTCATGTTGTCTTGTTGTGATTGCAAGTGGGATGTGGTCAATTAGCTGAGCTATGCTTTGTGCAGCCCAGACCTTTATAATTGAGGAGCTCGCATTCTTGCCTGTCTGGGTAGGCAATGGCTCAGCAGGGAGCCTCATGGCCAGACAGACAAGAGGGAAGAGGGCAATGTGGTTGCCCAGTGAGACTTCAAAACAAATTGATCCAGACTGTTTGTGATTCCAAAAGCCACCCAGTACTTGCAATGTGGTTCTCCTTGTGGACAATTGGGCAATGGGAGGGGGTGGGGACAGGGAACCTTAACCTCTGCCTAGCCACTCACAGCAAGATAAGAGGCAACTGCTCAATGTGTGTCTTCAGCTTAATGCCCTCTTTTGCCTGGCTCAGTCCATCTTCTACAGGGATGGGAGCCAGCATGATGAGGGAGAAGTTACTCAAGAGGCCAGTCTTCTTGGCTTTGGCCCTGAGGGATGCCTCTTGGGTCCTAGTAGCCTTTGGTCTTCACAACCAAACAGGCGAGTCACTTGAGCAACTGAAGAACCAAGACAGCTTGTGGCTGGGCTCCAGATGGGGAGGTCCCAGGAGAGGGTAGAGCAAAAGAGAAGGCTCTAAGGTTAGTTGGAAAGAATAGAACAGTGAAAACCACTGAGCTCTTTCATGCTCCTTTATCCTCCGAACTATTAGTCTAAATCAAAGTTCAGGTGTAATGGACCCCCTTTTGTGGAAAGATCACATTAACTGCCATAAGTCATTTTCTAAATGGAGGTATCAGGACAGGGTCCACAGGAAGTAAAGGCAGAAGATGCTGTGTTAGAAAGAATCATAGATGTCTGCACGTAATGAGCCTTAGAGGTTACTTAGGCCAACAATTGCCATTTACTAATATGGAAATGGCTAAAAGAGGGAGAGTGGCAGGCCTAAGGGGTCAGGGTACAACTGGGCTTCTTTATACCAGGCTTGGTGATCCTTCCCCATAGCTCTTCTGAGCCTCCTTTTGTATTTCTAGTGGGAAATGGCTCACACTCCCCTGCAGCCTCTGTGTTCTGATTGCTGTGCTCCGTAAGTCCTCCTTCTTCCCCTTCCACCCTCTCCCCACTGATGACCTTCCTTTCAGGGGCAAAACCCACCTGACTCCAGAAAAGCACATATCACATGCTGAGAATATAGTAGGTGTTCAGGCAACGTCAGCCTTCTCCCCCCTTTAGCATCCCTTTGATCCCTGGAAGATCAGGAAGCAATTGGAAACCCTAACTAGATGCTTTTTATGTGCTAAACTACATTGCAAGCTATTTCAGCAAGGGCTTTGCTTGGTCTCTCCTGTAAACTCAGGGCCTAGCTTGGGATACCGGCACATAGTGGGTGCTCAATACAAGCTTGTTGACAAAATAAATGAGCACCATGGGAAAAATGGTGTGATCCTCAGAACAGTCAGGGGAGGCTCCCAGGGGAGGTGGGGCTGAGCAGGGCTCTAGAAACAAGGCTACCTGTGATTCCTTTGTTTATTCATTATATCAATTTAATAAATACTTATTGTGCCAGGCATTCTTCTAGAATGATGGGAACACTGCAGCAAGCAAAACAAAACATCCTTGCTATTAAGAAGCTGACACCCTGGTGGAGGGGGATAGTTGATAGATAATAAGATCTCTACTGTTTTACGATGATTCGTGTAATGGAGGAAAATGGAGGAAGGTAGCAGGGACAGAAATGCTGGGTGGTGGTGGGAAGTTGAGGGAAAGCTGACGTTTTATATGAAGAGGTCAGAGAGAGCTTTACTTATGGAAAGGGGACTGTGAAGTACTCTGAAACAGATCACTGTGCCAGGGGATCCCACTCAGGCTCCGACAAACCCATTACTCCCCAGAACATTCTTTTCCTTTTGCTTCCCCATGTAAACCTCCTGGTAGTGGAATCAGGCTGGCTGGCTGGCGTAGGCAGGAGAATGGCATTGTGGGATGGAAAGGTGGTGGTGATCACAGGCAGACTGGGTGCTCAGTACCTGGAAGCTGTGAACCTCAGTCCCTGGCTTTCCAGGACTTGATTCAGTGGTCCCCAAGCTTAGGACTCTTCCCTCCAGGAACCAATAGCTCCCAGGCAAGACCATTAGAATGGCTTATCCAGTGCTGGGCTCTCCTCTGGGATTTTGGAGTTGTGGCCGAATTTGTGCTTGTGGGCAAATTTATAGTGGGGGAATCTGGATAGTGTCACATTGTGAAAAGGCAGCACATCCTGCATTCTAGATCGGAAGCTGAAATCCAGGCTGGGGAGGCATCCACCCCATTCTGGCAGAGATCCCTGGACCACTTTCTTGCTGGGGAGCTAGGCTGGCACATGGGATCCTCAGACTGGCCCTGACCAGGCAACGTCATCCTAAGGCTTGTGCTTCCAACTAGAATGTTAAGTGCTCTGCTTAAGGAGAAGGTTATATGAATTCTGTGAAAATGACCATGCTATTAACTGGTCTGGGATGATTGTTGTTTGGATATAAACAAAAAGGTGATCCTGGAGGCTGGAGAACTTTCGGTGACTATGGCGCATGTGCCTTTCCTGCCGAGAGCGGCATGGCTATCATCTGATTCCAGGAGGGGTGGTTGACTCCCAAATGGCAAAGATTCACCTGTTTAATATTCGTAAGAGTCCTTGGATTCTTAGGGGCAGAAAAGGATGTTTTTAGTCCTTACTACTTGCATATTTTACAGCAGGCTTTGATCTTTGTGATCAACAAGTTTGAACTGAGAGAGAAAATGTCAAGGTTGGTTGCCTTCCCGAAATACAAAGACAAATAGCTTCAAAGAGAAGAGAGGCCAGGGGAGCACTGTGTGCTCCGTTTATGATGGGCTTTGCTTTCAATACAGACACTTGCTTGGAGAGAATCTAAGACAGCTTACAACCCTCTCCCAGCACCTGTGTCTTGCAGAGGAGGAAATATAAACCTTGCCTCCTGGACTGTAACCTAAGGCCAGGCGGCTCAGCTCATTTTCTGCCAGTGGTGAAACCACGCAGACATTTATCTGTGCATACTAAAAGAATGAATCCCTGCTTTCCAGGACATGGGAAAATGGCATTTTGGGCCTAGTTGTTCTTGCTGCAAAAATAATCATGGTCATTGCATATGAAATAATTTAACTTATTATTATTTAAATTTTATTTTAAATGGCTGGGTTTTTTTTTTTTGGTTTCACATTAGACTGTCTTACATTGAAGGAATACTTTATACTTTTCAGAATACTTTTATGTTTGTTATTACTGAATCATTGGTCTCAGTTTTCTCAGTTGGGGGGTGTAGGATGTGAACAACCTCAAGGGGAAGTGGTAGACATCACTACACATGCCAGCTTAGCTTGATCGGTCACCCTGTGAGGTGTTCTCAGGCCACTTCTGAGCTCTGCAGGAAGGTGTTTCCTGATGGATTAGTCAGGTCTATGATGAATGTCAGAGGAAGGAACTGGTTACCCAAAATTCTGTGAGGCCTCTCATCTTTTCCAACCATAACACTCCATGACTCTAGGACAAGGGTCAGTAGATTACAGCCCTGGGACCAAATCCATCCCACCACAAGTTTTTATTTGAATAGAATTTTACTGTAGTCTTTGTTTACATGCTATTCTTGGCAGCTTTTGTGCACCATGGTGGAGTTGATTAATTGTAATAGAGATTGTATGACCCACAAAGCCTAAAATATTTGCTATTTGTTCTTTTCAGAAAAGTTTGCCAACCCTGTCTTAGGGCAGTTTAGAGTACTTCTAAAAAACATGTATATATATATCCAACATCTCCATGAAGGAGGAAGGAAGATCCTAGTAGATTTACTTTAAGAATAAAGAAAGTGAGGCACAGAAAGAAGTGATTGCTTAGGGTCACAAAGCCAGGTATCACTGTATAGGTCCCCCAAGGCCCATAGTTCATTCCACTGCAACATGTGACTTCAAATTAGAATGTGCTAGTTTGGTGTGGAAGAGTTGATTTAATTTGTTTTAGGATAAGAGTTACACATCAAGTATTTAGCCGTAAACTAGGAGATTAATAGAATGTTTTTCATGTGCAAGACAGGGAGCTTGGAAATCCCTGCTTGTTATTGGACCTTGGGCACTTCATGTATTCAAGTGTGAGTCCTCCTAGTGAAAGATGATGAAACAGGAGTAGATATGTAAAAGATTTATTGGGGGGGGTGCTTGTGGAGGATGAAAGGAAACAGAGCAGAATAAGGCAGACCTTAGACGAGGGTGCAGGTCTGAACCCTGCGAACGGAGACAGTGAAGGAAGGATTGGGTCAGAGGAGCCTCAGACCACAGGGCAGCTCTGAGAAAGGCTGTCAGGCTGATGGGAAAAGGCTACATAGGGAGAAGAGGAGAGGACTGATTCCTATGTCCCCATTGTGTTCAGCTGCTGACCAGCAGTGGCCTGGGTTATGTGTAGCCCTGGCAGGAATGGCATGGTGGAGTCAACAGGGCAGCACTGAGAGGCTGCCAGTCAACCAGGAACCTGCAGCAGGTTCTCCTGAAGGGGAATGTAAACAGTGCTCCTCTGTGGCTGGCATGGCATGCATTATTGACCCACGCCATGGGTGAATGCTATGGCTGGGCCTGGCTCTGTGCTAGGCCTGGAGGCTACAGAGAGCTGAGAGAACATTGTTCCCATCCACAAGGACTCATGATCTAGCTGGGAAGACCAAACAAGCACACCTGAACAAGCAAATATGCATAAAGCAATAATAAAAGGGGGTGTGTAATGGAGTAGCCTGAAATTGTCAGGAACAATGTGTGCTATGGTTCAAAGGGGGACCCTGAGAGGAAAGCCTGGGATGTTCCCATTTGGCATGATGACAGGCATGTGTGCAGGGTGCTCTGAGTCATTTCAGCCTTCCCCACACCCACACGTCGCCTTCATCCATTTGGCATTCACTGAGTACCTACCAAGTACAAGGCTCTATGTTAGGTACACCAACTAGGTGGGTCCTTGGCCATAAACAAATCTATGATGTTGAGGGGTGTTATAGGCACTTGTGATGTTGAGGGGTGTTATAGGGGTGTTGAGTCATTTAAAAAAACAAATCTATAGAAATATGTTTGGGTTTGTGTGGGTCTCTTAATGACTAGGATCCACTTCCAGCCCGCCACTGCTGGTTTTGTTCTAGTTCCTTTGGACAGGCTCGTACCCTTCATGACAAGCCCTCTTCACCGG
This sequence comes from Cebus imitator, assembly GCF_001604975.1. NCBI lineage: Eukaryota > Metazoa > Chordata > Mammalia > Primates > Cebidae > Cebus > Cebus imitator. The sequence continues at coordinate 575,079 of NW_016107815.1, read as the reverse complement.
TCCCTGCCACTGGTTCCTCTACACTAAGGACTTCTTTCACAAACTGCTACCTCCTGTACTGACATTGTTTCAGGAAGGCAGAAAACTGCCAGGTTTGGCTCACCTCAGTGCCCCCAGTCATTAGCACCAAAGTAGATGCAAAATAAGTAACTGTTGAATGAGTGCTTATTTACGTCACAAGAGGGTTTCCTTTAAGTTCCTTTAAATACTGAGCTTTAATATATCAAGACCCTTTAGGATTTGTCTTCCACTCCTCAGGGCCTGTAAGAGCCTCAGAAGAAAGAGAGGGAGTTCTCATACATTTAGTCTTTGCAACAACAACTCAGCAGGGAAGTGACTGACAGTGTTCAAAGTCAGAGGGACATGGCTAGCAAGGGCCTTTATTGACCCCAGCACCCCCCTTGTCGGCCTTCTTAGTCCCCAGAAGGTACACTCTTTTCAAGACCTCTTCATAAGCCAAACAGAGCAATAATAGTTTTGGAAGGGGAGGGTGGCAGCAGCTGGAAACAGGATGAAGAAATAGAAAAGACCAAAGTCATGACTGATTAAAGACAAGTAGGAAATGCACATAAAGCATCTTCAACACATGAGAGCAAGTCACTAGGGTTTCCACGACCCTTTCAGAGTCACCGTCAGTGAGTTGGACATCTGGTGTCAAATAGGCTCACCCCGTGGGGATCCCAGCCCCGCTCAGCCCTGCTGAAGTCTCCCTTCCCCTCAGCAGTGAGAATGCTCCTGTAAGTTGGAACCAGGCAGGACAGGAGCCTGGGGCTCCATGTGAACACTCAAGCTGCGGACACATCTACCAGGAATGAAGCTACTGAGCTCCAAGTTTCGCTCCCCAGTTAGAAAACCCCCACCAGGCAATGCGAAGAAGACACCATTCATTGCATCATTAAATTATAACAAGCCCTGAAATGCACTCCAGAAGCCTGGGTCTGTTTGTCCTTGCAGTCAGAAGGAAGCCAGTGATTGGCTGGCCAAGCTCAGCCTAGCAGGCCTTATCTCTGACTGGTTATTATTTGATTAAAGAGGCTTCCTCCTTCTGTGGTGTTTCAAAACTGCACTGGGAGAATTCGCTGCTGCTGGGGGCCTCTTTCTGAGGTTACTAAGGAGCACCCAAAGTCCGTCAGCCTTTGGCCATACAAACGGGCACCCAGAGGAACCGGACTTTGCTTTTTATTCACCCACAGCCTGGGACCATCTTCTCCAGAGTCTCCATCAGCTTTGCTAATCAACTGATTGGAAATAATTCCTCAAACACCACCAAGTCAAGGATACAGGTATTTAAAAACCTGGGGGACAGGGTGTAATTTCTTAGGATGTCATGACAAGAGACACAGGGTTAGGACAAGGAAGCCAGGGAAGCAGAGTGGAATGCAGGAGAGGCAGACACAGTAGGAAGAAGAAAGACAAAGCAAAGAACTCAGAATCACGGAATTCTATGCAAAGGCAAAACTGAGGCTCTTGAGCATAATTATTTGCAGCTGCAAAGAGGTTTGTGCTGTAACATTCATATCTGTGTGCATTTGCTCCTCACGAAATCCTTCCCGAGTTTTTGCTACTCTTTTGGCCTCCATGTAATCCTCCACCCTGTTTCAGAAACCCCAAAGTCCTGAGAAGATTTTGGACACTTTATGAAAAATCTAATTGCTTTAGCTTGAAACGTCATCAAATCTGATTTGCAAATGGCACATGGCCTTCAAAGGCTCTGCTTAGTAGTCCAAATCCTGGTACCAATCCTCATGATGTTGGCTACAGAGAAAGAGGAGGGGCTGAACCCCTCTTTTATGAAAGTTTCTTTCCCACTTTAAGGTCTGTGTTTAATGGGTGATATTAATTATTATCCCCACTGTATTCCTACTCAGGGGTGTTTTCTGAGCTTTGGTCAGGCAGATAGCTTTATGTCAAAGGACTTTCTCACTGTAGGGGAAAACTGGGCTCCATGTGGGGCCAGCAGGATTTAACCATCTGGAATGAAGATGAAAGACAGCGGAAAAGACAGACCTCATTTGCTCTGTTCGATTTGGCTGGAGGTGGCGGCAGAGGGGAAGATATGATGCAAAACCAAGGGAAACAATGCTTTTTATTTTAGTACTGTGTGGAAAAGAATGCTTTTATAGTACGTCGGTATTCTTAACACTGATTTTTCCCTATATGCATTGCAGGTTAAGAAGTAAGCATGCCAACAGCATTTTCTCTCTCCACTCTTTGTGGCTGACTTTATTCCCAAGTATTTCTGTCCATGTTGTCTTAATTCTCAGTGTTGGTATCCGATCGTCCCTGCTTTATTAGCTGCAGCAGAATGAGTCCGTGGATCCCCCACAGGACGGTGAAGAGGCTTCCTGTGCTAACTACTGTGGTCCCTAGGGAGCCTTCTCTGCAGGGGCCCTATGGGATTTCCTGACATTACTCAGAGCATGAGGGCCAGGAAGTTTGTCATAATAACTCATGCTCTTCTTCCTAAATTTGTGGAAACTGCCAAGAGGCAGAGGGCAAGCCCGGTGCAGGGGTTATGCTTCTCGCATGTGATTCTTCTCTGCTCTGTTAGAACCATTTCTCTCTTTGCCATTACCTGCATGGTCTGGATCCTGTGTGCCTCTTGGGGCTCTTTCCTCATCCTTCTCTACCGCTGTCTCACCACAGGAACACTCTTCCAGTTTTCCGGACCCACCATGGTCAAACCTTATCACATGTTATCCTGTCTGCTTAAAGCATTCTTCACCCTACCCTGCCCCCTGGTCTGACCAAGTCAGATCAGTCATCTCTCTTTCTGAGTAAATCTACTTCCTCTGCTATGAGGTTAGAGTCCCCTGAACTTCCCCTTATTGGACCACTAACCATATTGTCATATGATTGCTTGTTTCCTGATCCATAGTCCCGGCCAGACTGACAGCTATGAAGGGAGGGTTCATGCCTTTATTGCTCTCAGCCAGGACCCCAGCACCTAGGAATCCATGACACCCAGTAGACTCTTTCTTGTAATAATGGCTAACATTGATGGAGTGTCTTCTGTGTACCCAGCACTCTTCTAAGGGCTCTGTACTTATTAACTCAGTCCCCACAATGAGCCACTGAGGTCACTGAGGTGAGTGTTAACCCCATTTAACAGATGAGCAAACTATAAGTTAAGGAAGCTGCCTAAGTTAGCACAGTAAATGGCAGACTTCAGAGCCCATACTTTTTTTTTTAACATCTATGTCATGATGGCCACTCTAGGACTGAATGAGCCAGTAAGAAATTGATGAATGATAGCAGGCTGATGGTAAACACATAGCAACTGCTTCACCTGCTTGGTTGGACCCCATTCATTCAGCTGGGTCTACTGAGCACCAACCACGTGCTAAGCTGTGAGCCAGGTTTTGAGAATTCAGCGATTAGCAAGCACAGACCCTGGGCTGAGATGCTTTCAGTTCTGAGATCTGCTCTGTTCTCTCTGTCAGGATCAGCTTTCCTCATCTCCCTCTTAAGCCATGGTAGCCAGGGTTAAGCACTCACAGTCTCTCACCTACACACGAAGAGAAGCCCCAAATCTGGAGTTTGTTTCAGCCTTGAAGGACGTGCTTAATGAAGCTAGCATTGTCCAGAAGTGGACTGTATCTCAGGCACCGTGCTGAGTGCTTTGCCCTGGCTGTCTCATATTTCCTCCTTATGAGGTAGGGGGGTTAGCACCACCCTGTGTTTCAGATGAAACAAACCAAGGCTAAGAGAGCATAAGGAACATGCCACGCTGGTGAGTACTAGAGCCGAGACTCAATGGTAGGCTGGTCTCGCCTCCAAGCCTTTGCCCTTTCCTTCTACCGGGGGCTTTCTCCAGACCCCCAGCTTTGGGCTGACTGCATTCTGGTGCCTGGTTTCTGTTAATAAAAGTAACGGCAAAAAACACAATTACTTTTGCACCAGCCTAATAATATTCCTATCAGACCGATATTCCTGTCGGTATGCCTCCCCAGTTACTAAGTTGGGGTTTGTTCCCTGCTTGGTGGTCCTCAGCCCCCTCTTCCTTGCCTGGAACCCTGACTTAGCATCTTCTTGGACAACTGAGGCTTGTGGGCTCCACACTTGTACATGACTTGGCAAGATGGGACACCCGCCTGGAGACACCTGCTTTGAGCAGCCCTAAGTCTCCAAGTGACCCCTCCTCTTCTCCTCTCTCAGGGAATAGCCTTGGGGCATCTGGTTCTAGAACATCGCATTTGAAAAAGTCTAAACCAAGGTCTACAGCTTAAGAAACCCTCATAAATCTGTTAATCTTTTGTTAGAAAAGCAGACAGCCTAAGGAAAAAGGTCATTAGAATCCACAAGTGGATCTTGCTTTTTTCACTTGTTATTTAAATTGTCCAAGGTCTAGTTTCCTCCTTTGTAAAGTGAGTGTAATCATTTCTCATGAGGTTACTTTGAGAGTACAGATTCTGTGTTGAGTAAGTATCAGTTGTGCGCTTACTGTGTATGAGGCACGGTGGGTAGAGTGGAAGATGTGCCTGTTCTTGTGGAACTTACAGTTGACCGACATTAAAAAGAAAGCACACAAACAAATGGGTCAGTCCCATATAGGATGAGAACAAGAACAAAGAACCTAGTTTAAATGGGGCGGGAGCTAGCCAAGAAAAGATTCTTTGATGAACCAACAGGATTTGAACCCTTCCTGCATTCGACCGGAATGCAGGAAGTGCTCACTACCTGCCGCCCTGGCCATGGACCTGCACCTCTCTGGGGCTCAGAGTCTTGAGCATAAAATGAGAGAGTTGGACTGAATGATCCTCAGCATAAAATGAGACTGAGTTGCCCGCCTCTGGCATTTTATGATTTGATGGCAGGTTAGACCCAGATGAAACGAGGACCTCTGACTCCCTGTCCTGGGCTCTCCTTCCCCAGGTGCTTCTGCTGGTGGAGAGAAGCTAGGCCCAAACTCAAGGACGGTGGGAGGAAGAAGTGGCCTGTTCTGCCTCCTAGAATCCCCTTTCTCTCAGCACCTCCCTTCTACTTCCCCCAGTTGGAGCCCAGCATTCACCCCACTGCAGTCAATCCTATCAGAAGAAGCCCCTAAGCCCCTTTCCAGGAACTACGTGCATCCTTCCTGTAGACCTAGTTCTCTGTGTCCTTCCTCTCTAAGCACCTGCATGTCTAGCCTGGGCAATCAACCCACCTGAGATGGGATTCTTTGGATGGTGAAATTCTGAGAACAGGAAGGCTGTGAGGGCAGCAGGGAGCTGAGGATTTGAGAACAGGCCCAGGTCTGTTCCTTGGCTGCCCATGAGTGCTCCCAACGCTTTCCAGTCGACCTCCCCCAGGAGCACCATGTTCCCTTTGCACAGCACACCATATCTATTGTGGGCTCTTATTAGTGACATGTCTTGCAAATGGCTGGTTAGCATTTTTTACAGACACAGCAGAAACTCTGGAGGTGGTGGGGAGGCGAGGTTTTCAGAGGGTGATGAAAGGAAATGCTTAGCCTCAGGCTCCCGAAAGAATGGGGTTATCAGCATCTTTAATTCTCTCCCACCTTTCCTGAGTTGGGTGGAGGGAGGCTGTCCCCTCAACCTCTCCAGAAGCATATCCATTCTTTCTCCCTCTCCTCTTCCCTACCTGGGGTCTCATTCTTGCCTTCAGTTATCTGTTAGCCCATCCCCTCCTATTGCTGGCTGGTCATGGGCTTAGTGGGACCTCCAGGGCCATTGGTGTTTTAGCTGATGATGTCTAAAGAGGGCAATAATGGTGGGAAAACTGCGGTAGGCCGGAGACTTCAGGGCACACAACTCTTCTCCATATGAATTCAAGATTTGAAAACTCCCTGTTTGACAGTAGAGTCATAGAGAGTTGAATGTTAAGAAAGGGACAGAGATGCTATGCAACAAAACACAAGATCAAGAACTGTTTCCCAAGAGAAGTTGATTAGCAAGTTGTACCCCAAGGCAATGACCCCCAATAGCTCCTAAGAGGAAAATTACAGTATATGTGCAATGAAAAGTTCACTTTCATCCTTCAGTTCCCAGAACCTCGTGGTACTGGATTCTCCAAGTGACACAGCATGTTGGATGTGTCAGGCTGAGCCAGTGCTAATTAAAACACTGCATCACAGCTCCTGGGTTCTCCAGGCACAGGCAGGCAGGAGCCCTTTTTCCACCCCTTGCCTGGGTGCACTTGCTTAGTGAGCTTTGCATGTAAACTCCACTTATGCCCTGTGGGGCCAGCGGGAAGTATAGCTGTGTTGGGGGCTTCAATATCCTGCCAGAAATCAGATTGGCCATAAAAACACCCAAAATGAGTCTTGAAAGAAAGTAACATTCATTTCCCTGTGAGCTGGACATTCTGCAAGAAGGGGGTGGTTGCTGTAGAAATGAACGCCGAAGGCTGCTAGTAATGGTGTTTTTTTGCTTTTCTTTTTGTTTTTGTTTTTGTTTTGAGTCAATTCCAAAAAGTGACTATGAGGAACGGGGGCTGGGAAAATTAAAACCTTGGGACTGAGCACTCTGCTAGGACTTGGCTCTGGGAAAACCAGGAGGACCATGAAGCAGCAGCAGGCAGGAGGCTGGCTGCACCCCACTATCAGCTCTGCTCCCCCTCGGACATCTGCAGGTACTGTGGGAGAGGAGCTGAACTTTTGCTCAGCGATCCCCCGGGCTGGGGCAGCAGCAGTTTTGGCTCTCATCAGGCTCCCCTTGGGGTGCATTTCAATTGTCTTGTGGGTTGATGCTCAGGGTGAGCCTGCTGGGTAAGGCAGGGGTGGGGCTCTTCCACTACCCAGACAGAACAACACGCACTATTAGACACTAGAAAATGTGCTCTCTAATCCTCCAATGGCACGGATCCGTGAAGCAGCACTGTGTGTCCCTGGGGCTTTGCCATCGCTCTTTCAGTGCCTGACCACACCATGATGCCTGCCCCATGTCTAATCAGCTCCATGAATCAGGCCAACAAGGCACAGTCACTGCTGTCAAGGAACTCACAGCCCAATGGAAGAGACTGGTGATTAAACAGGCAATTTACTGCAGGATTACAGAGTGGAAAATGTGAGCAGACCATAGAACGGCGCAGTGTATTCACAGTGCAGTGTGTTTCTTCCCAACTCTCCCCCTCCCCAATCCCTGTCCATGCCCTGAACACCATCTCCATTCCAGCTGGGTCTCAACTGATTCTTCTTCAGCCACCGCCCATGGTTGTTTAGCATTCATGGCAGCCACATGCCAGACCTCAGGTAGCTGTTGCTTTATGATTTTTTTTCCAGTCTAGGGTGAGTATATTCAATTTGAGGAACTTCCTTTCATTTTGAGAATCTATCCTTCCTGCTTGCTGGAATTTTAAAGCATTCTTTCTTTTACCAAATGATGGGGTTTGTTGATTGGTAATTTATGTTTAATTCAATGTTAACATCAAGACTCGGCAGAATAAAAAAGTTAGTATCCCTTGGTTTACTGCACTGATAGCTCAGAGTCCAGGAAGCATTGTTCAAAAAGCTGGTTGTCACCAAGGCTAACATTCATGCCCAAACCCATGTAGGAACCCTTGGGATATCCTTCTTAGTTTCTGATTTCCCAGCCTGTAGCAGAGTGGCAGAGTTGATCTATTCAAATTCCATTCACTTCCCCAAGACACTTAGCTGGCTATTGCAGCCAAATCCTTAAATAGAAACTACCATTTTCTTGGCATCCCAGGCTCCTGTATGTTTAATGCCTCAAGTATCCACTCTCTGGGCCAAAGTCATGAAAATCTAAAGGGGAAATTATCCATCTCAGAAAGCAGTTGCAATGGAAATAAAAGCAATTAGTACTTAGTGTTATCAGGATGTTTAATTTTTCACTGATATTTCAAGATAAAAGTTGATCTTCAGAGTGGTGTTAACTCAGGTCAACAGCTTCCACTTAGAAGCAGCTTAGAGACTGGTGCAAAGATGCCAGTACCTTGGCTTACGGTAGCCAAATCTTAGGAGTTCTCCATCCACCTGCTTCTGTTAGGGGACCTTGAGATCATTGGCTCTGCTGTGGTTAAATGAAGTCCCCTGATGCATGTGGTTATTGACACTTGAGATATGGTCCAGGGCACTGGAAGTCCCTCACTAGCTTGATGGATACAACAAAATGTCTACCAGGCAAGCTGCATCTCAAGAATGTAAGTGGAAAATCCAAGTTCTTGGACTTAAACATTGTTTAAAATAAGCAAGTCATGCTAAGCTTAGATATTTAGTGGCAAGAATCATTTTATTCTACCCATGTTTGCAATCTTGGCTTCTCTCTGTGACAGCAACTGCAAAAGGGACCCTCATGCTTGGGTTGAGTGCTTCTTGAGGTCAAGGATATACCTTTTGTGATATTGGTGGACACCTTTTCCCCCTGCCTGTCTCTCCCTTGAGACCCAACACATCTCCTGGCACATAGGAGGCCAGACATGGCTGTTGGTGACAATGGTAATGCAAAACGTACATTTTAAAGAGAACGTTTCTGGCAGTTTCTACCATGACCTTATGTGACGACTTAATTATTAATATTTTAACTTGCCCATTTTGTTATCAAAAGTTTCTTTTGTAAATCAAAAGTTTCTTTGATTTGATCATTGTGTTTGGTTTACACCCCTAAGAAAAGGAAGTTGAGGGAGCATGAAGCTGGTGGCCGGGCCCCTAGAGGGACACTGTGTTCCTCTGGAATCTGCGCTGGCTGCTTATGCAGGGGCAAGAGCATTGTGGAAGATTTTAGGCGATGTTTCTCATTGAGGCTCTGCCAGCTGTGTGGACCTGTGCAAGTCTCTTTATCTCTCTCGGTTTGGGTGTCCTTATCTGTAGAATGCATTAGGTTGGATCAGAATGGCTCAACCTTGGCACTATAAGTGCTATACATTAGATAATTCTTTTTGTTGTGGGGATGGTCCCATGCATTGTAGGACGTTTAGCAGTGTCCTGGTCTCTAACCACTAGATGCCAGTGGTACCCCTCCCTTCATTTGTGACAACTAAATGTATCTCCATACACATATCTCCTGGGGAAGAAAATCACCTCAGGTTGAGAACTATTGAATCAGATGACTTCTACCTGAGTTTGAGAAACCACATTAAGAGTTGTTAATACATCCTGTTTTATTGAGCTTCTACTCTGTGCTAGGCACTGTATTGTATATTCTAACACCTTTCTTGAAGGCATCTACTTCAAGAAAATCTGAATTAGAGCTGGATAATCTGAATTATTTGCACAGGCTTGGAGGTAGAGTGGAAAAGATAGAATCCCTGTTTCAATTCTTACTAGCCATATAAGCTCCATTTCCTCATCTGTAAAACATCAGATTTTCACACTGTTGTCAGGAACATATAGTGTGTAGGAAAGCAACAGATCATGGTAGACATACAATAATTAAACTTCTCTCCCCGACCACCAAGGGAGTCAGATCTGTGAAAATCATTAACTTTGCCATTGTTGCTCTATCTTTACAACCTATTCTTCTTCCCCTACAAACCCCTACCTCCCTCCCTACTCAAGCCAATGCTGATATATCATCTTAAAATCCCATCAATGATAGACTGGATAAAGAAAATGTGTTACATATATACCATGGAATATTATACAGCCTTAAAAAACGATGAGTTCATGTCCTTTGCAGGAACATAGATGAAGCTGGAAACCATCATTCTCAGCAAACTGACATAAGAACAGAAAACCAAACACCGCATGGTCTCACTCATAAGTCAGTGTTGAACAATGAGAACACGTGGACACAGGGAGGGTAACATCACACACTGGCACCTGTTGGGAGGTGGGGGGCTAGGGGAGGGATAGCATTAGGAGAAATACCTAATGTACATGATGGGGGGATGGATGCAGCAAACCACCATGCCACGTGTATACCTATGTAACAAACCTGCATGATCTGCACACATACCCAAGAACTTAAAGTATAATTTAAAAAAAATCCCCAACTGTTTATTTTGAGAAGAGCCCCCAGATCTCTTGTGTTACCAGGTTGTTGACTTGGGCCATCCTTGAAGGGGTTGTCTCTTTCTACCAAAAAAAAAAAAAAAAAGCAAAGAAAAAATTCTCTAATAATCAGAGATTTGCAGACAGTGTTGTTCTATCTGTGTGTTTGAGCAGGACAATGGCAATAGGAATTGAGGACAAGGGACCTTCTACCATGTGCACTAGCAGCCTGCTCCGCCTGGAGGCACTGACTGGGCATGGGTCCTCAGTGTCTCAAGACCATGCTTTGGATAGTGACAGCAGCTGCGGTGCCATCGCCTCCACAGAAAACATCCTGGTGTTTGGTAGCCTGGCATAGTGAGAGGCCTCATGGCACAGTGAGAAGGAGTTCAGGGTGAGGGAGTTTGAAGCTGCATTCTCCTCTCCCTGAGACACTGACTAGGGGATCCAAGGAACATGACGACGGGGTAGTTCTTTAAAACACAGACTCTGCCTCACATCCCAGCTTCGCCACCTACTCCCTGTGTGACCTTGGGAAACTTAGTTCTTTTTCCTGAACCTCAGCATCAGAGCTGAGAAGTCTGTAATCATAAGAGTCTTTCTCGAGTTGGATAGTTATGATAATTAAATAACAGAGCATATGGAGAGCGCGTGGCACAGTCCTGGTAAACACTAAGTGCTCACCAGAAATCCATTATTGTTAATAATATGTGTTGTCTTAAATGGTAACTGTAAACACTAATGAATATAATATGTTAAACAGACAACAACAAGCAGAAGCTTGGGTGGATGAAAAAGAATGAGGTTGACTCATTCTGTTACTGACAAGAAAACAGCCTTAGGAAGGGACAGAGTGGGAAGGCCGTAGGAACTAGCACCTCAATGCTGGCTGTTGGCAGAGCTGGGTCAGATCACCTCTCTCCAGAGTCCCCTTCAGATGCTGCTTCTTCCATGCTGGGACTGCTTTCCTGATCAAACATTTATAGCCCATGTATAGAAAATTACACAAAAATTAAGGAAAATGACATTTTAGAACCACGTGCTGTTTGCAGAGGAAATCTTTTTGAAGGCTTGTTTTTAAAGGGATTCTTTCTTCAGGATAAGAGAGAAATGAGGCCGGGCACGGTGGCTTACACCTGTAATCCCAGCACTTTGGGAGGCTGAGGTGGGTGGATCACAAGATCAGGAGTTTGAGACAAGCCTGATGAACATGCTGAAACCCCGTCTCTACTAAAAATACAAAAATTAGCCAGGCATAGTGGTGCGCACCTGTAATCCCAGCTACTTGGGAGGCTGAGGCAGGAGAATTGCTTAAACCTGGGAGATGGAGGTTGCAGTGAGCTGAGAATGCTGCGCTCCAGTGTAGATGAGAGTGAGATTCTGTAGCAGAAAAAAGAGAGAAATGAATATTTTGTCTGATATGTTCCTAAATACCTAGGGCTACCCTAGAGAAGGGGGTTTCTAAATTTCCATCTTAGCTGGATGAAACAGGAAGAGGAGACTGACTGCTTCACTGTTTCTCTCTCCCTCCCCACCACCTCCTCCCCATACACACACACACACACACACACACACACACACGCACACACACACACAGTGCTGAGGAGGCCTGTCCTCTACACTCCTTCCTGCACTAACCCATTGCTTACATACCGGCAAGCACTATTGAAACTACCTCCTTTGTCCCTTGGTCTCCTACCTTCTCAAAGTTCAGCCCCTAACTCCCAGCCCGGACCCAAGGGATGGCGAGTTGATATTTTGCTTCAATGCTGATATTCGGTCTTAAGAACCACTCTGAATTACTAAACAACTGAGCACAAATATGTTAACCTTTCCAAATGAGATTTTGGATTTCTCTGGGCTGGCTCAGACCCATGATTCATATCTTGCCTTTTACCCGTGGCCAGTGAGTCATAAGTTTGCTTGAAAAGGAAAGACTGAGGTCCAGGCTCCATGGTTGAGAGAATACTTTTAACAGAGGGACTTGGTACTATTTTGGACATGCCTGAGAAGAAGATTTGTGTAGGTTTTTTATGGTGTCAGCGTGTAAAATTAGGCATAACTACAATGTGAATGGGACCTTGCTTAAAATGTCATAAATTATTTGAATCAATCACTACTGCAGTTTTAACTGATAGTTATATTTCAGTCAAAGGGTTGAATCAGGGGAGTCATAATTCCTATTAGAACTCTATCTCCTATTTTGCCTTTTTAAACTTATCATGTATCTACCTGCTGTCTTACTTAATCAAAGAGGGCTCACCATGAACATAAGCACACATTTGGATGTTCTTTTACTCACCCTCTCATTTTTTAACTCTTTTCTAGAATAACATATATAGAATGATGACTTAATAGAGAGATTGGCAAACTATGGCCCCTGGGTCAAATACTGGTGACTATCTGTTTGATGAATAAAGTTTTATTGGCACACAGTCACATCAGTTTTCTTATGTACTGTCTAAAGGTGCTTTTATGCTACAAAAGGATTGAGTAGTTATGACCAGGACCATATAGCCCACAAAGCCTAAAATATTTACTATCTGACCATTGATTTAAAAAAAAAGTGCTGATTCTTGACTTAGAGAATGAGTGTTGGAGTCAGATACATCTGAGTTTAAATCAGGTTGGTTCCCTGCTAGCTGTGACACTGGGAAAGCTGTATAACCTCTCTCTGAAACCTAATCTGTACAGGGCAGATGATAAATACCTATCTTAGAGGGCTGTTGTGTGAGATCATTGAAAAACCTACAGTCTTGTGCCTGGCACAGAGTAAATGCTCAATTAATGGTAGCCATGCTGATGATCTTCCATTCTTTTATCCAACAAATGTATATTTGATGCTTTCTCTATGACAGGCCTGGGAGCTGCAGCAGTGACTAAAACATAGAAAGTTCCTGCTCTTATGGAGCTCACATTCTAATGAGGAAGTCAGAGAATGGTCAAGAAAACAAATCAACAGGTTATTTTCAGAGAGAGAAATAAGTGCTATAAATAAAATAAATAATGGATGATATGGAAGAAAGTGACAAGGCAAGGGACAGAAAGATGCTAACCAAGTTAAGATCTAAAAATAATAATGAGTCAGCGATGCAAATGTCTGCGGAAGGAATGTTCTTGGGATGGTCCAGGAACAGAGAGTGACCTTGGGGACGAGGGTTGAATAAGGCAGGGGCGAGTGATAGAGGACCAGGGAGGAGAGGTAGGCAGGGGCAAAAGCATGTCAGAGCTTGCAGTTCCGGCAAAGATAATTGGCTCAGAGGTAGGAGTGCAAGCTAAGACCATGTAAGTGGGTCCTTGACCTTATTCTATGATCTTTGTTCTAAGTATCATCATCTATCTTCTTCTGTCTCAGGCACTGGCCACTGTTGAATAGAGGAATGAGCAGGGTCCTTGTGAGTCCTGGTCAAAGTGGCAGCTGTTGGCTGTGGCAAGCCCATCATACCCTACTTGGGTTCTCCTCACAGTACCCCTGACTCACCAGATAGATCTTCTGGCCAATGTCCCTACCTCTTTAAAATCACTCCTTTTCAGAAGCTTTTAATGCTTCTCCAGGTAGAGCACTTAAGGTGAAATCAGTTAATGTAATCTCAAAACTCTAATAAATGTCCAGCAACATAAGACCACCAGATAAGCATTTTGTCTCTAGGGTCACTCAGAATTCACAGCTCAGGTCTCATAATTAGCATTTCTTTTATGTCTGAATCATTGAACAGGTGTGGAGAGCCCCATGACAATATTTTACCTGTTTAAGGTATAAAAGAAGGCCTTAGATATAATCAGCTGCTCAAACTGCCTCCAGAGTTGCTAATAATAGTTACACAGTACTCCACAGGACACCACTACTGCATACCTGTGGCTCACTTAGAGGTAAAAGTATCCCTTCAGTTTACTTACCTTTATTCATTTTGAATGACTCCTTCTTCCCCTCTGCTTGTTCTCCTCTTCATTATTCTTCATCTTCATCATCAGCAAAACTTTTTATTGGAAGTACTCAGCCCACTAACAGCAATTAATGTTTCCCTTACATGCTGCTAAAAGTCTTAAGGTGCATGAGACAAAAAGAAAAAAAAAATATTTTCCTTACAAAGCTGGACAGGGTTGTTCATCCCTATAATCCCAGCACTTTGGGAGGCCAAGGCAGGAGTATCCCTTGAGCCCAGGAGTTCGAGACCAGCCTCAGCAACATAGTGAGAACCTGTCTTTACAAAAAAAGAAAAGCAAAAATTAGCTGGGCCTTGTGGCATGCACCTGTGGTCCCAGCTACTCAAGAGGCTGAGGTAGGGGGATAGCTTGAGATGGGGACACTGAGGCTGCAGTGAGCTGAGATTTTTGTGCCACTGCACTCCAGTCCAGGCAACAGTGAGACCCTGACTCAAAAGCAATCAATCAATAGTATAGGTGTTGAAGGAAAACTCTATTCTCTCTCTATATATATATATTTCCTTTGCAATATGTAAATAGGTATTCCTGTCTCAACTTGCTTTAGACGTAGTTAAAAGAGCAAGATCCAAGTGTGGCTGTCTTCCAAGCCATGCTTTCATACATTGATTCTTTTTTGATTTAGTTAACAGAAATTGCATATATTTATGGTGTACAATGTGATGTTTTGATATGTATACTGATACTGTTTGGCTGTGTTCCCACCCAAATCTCACCTTGAATTGTAATAATCCTCATGTATCAAGGGCAGGGCCAAGTGGAGATAATTGAATCATGGGGGCAGTTCCCCCTTACTGTTCTTGTGGTAGTGAGTAAATCTCATGCTGATGGCTTTACAAATGGGAGTTCCCCTGCCACAAGCTCTCTTGCCTGCTACCATGTAAGATGTGACTTTGCTCCTTATTTACCTTCTGCCATGATTGGGAGACCTCCCCAGCCATGCGGACCTGTGAGTCAATTAAACCTCTTTTCTTTGTAAATTACCTTTATTAGCAGTGTGAGAACAGACTAATACATATACATTGTGGAATGATTAAATTGAGCTAATTAATATATTATCCAACTCACATACTTAACTTTTTGTGGTGGGAATATTTAAAATCTACTCTCTTAACTATTTTCAAATATACATTATTATTAGCTATAATCACTATGCTGTACAATAGACCTCCAGGAACTGACTCTTCCTGATGAATGGACACTTTGTACCCTTTGACCAACATCTCCTAGCTTTCCACCTTCTCCAGCTACTGATAACCACCATTCCATTCTCTGCTTCTTCAAGTTCAACATTTCTATATCACACATATAAGTGAGATTATGCATATTCATCTGTCTGTTCCTGGCTAATTTCACTTAGCATAATAATGTCCTCTAGGTTTATGCATGTTGTTGCAAATGACAGGATTTTCTTCTTTTTTCAAGGCTGAAGAGTAATTCGTTGTGCGTATACACCACACTTTCTTTATCCACTCTTCCATCAATGGACACATAGGCTGCTTTAATATCTTGGCTATTGTGAATAATGGTGAAATGAACATGGGAGTACAAATATCTCTTTAATATAGCAATTTCAATTCATTTGAATATACACCCAGAAGCAGGCTTACTGAATCAGATGGTAGTTCTATTCTAAATTTTTTGAGGAACCCCCATACTGTTTTCCATAATAGCTATACTACAAACACTGATTCTTAATCTGGGATTCATGAATGACCTTGAAGGGGGATTATGAAATTGCTGAAAAAGAATGTCAACTTTTACATATACATTTTTTTCTGGGAAAGAGCCTGGAGTTTCATCAGATTATCGAAGCATTCCCAGATGCCAAAAAGTGAGGAACTACTGTTTTAAAGACTTTACTGACTCAATCAATAGTATAGTTGTTGAAGGAAAACTTTGCAAGTTTATACCTGGGAAAGAAAAACGTGCTGAAGTTGAATCTGGAGAAGCCTGTGATTCTGAAATACACCTTTTACCAGCTATGATCTGTGAAAGCAAGTGGGACTGATATCGGGAGCCAATGGAACTTTTGGACTTTTAGGGGACTGGACACTTTACTAGGAACTGCAAACATTACATAGCACCCATTCTGTGACAGGCACTGTCTCAGTGCCTTACATATTTTAACTCTTAATCCTTATAATACTAAAAAGTAGGTACTATTATTAGCTTTGTTTCATGGATGAGGAAAATGAGGCACAGACAGATAAAAACCATAAACTGAGTTTACTTTAAACATTCCAAGGCCCTTCACAGTTGTGGACAGTGTAGTTTGATGGGCTGTAATTAATGCTTCAGAATAATTATCATTTTGACATGTGTAAATGGCAGCCATGTTGTAATCTTGAAGTACATACCTAATTAATAATAGAATTCCTATACACGCCACCTCTGGTTTTGTGAATAAGAATGCCTTACCAGGTCACATACAGAGGAGAGCCAGTTAACTGCTTTGCTTAATTAGAATTTGGCTAAGAGTCACTTTGGCTTATAAAATAGGCTTACCAACCAAGCAGGCAATTTTATTTTTATAACTATTAGCTCAATCAAAACAATTCAGATTGTTTACCTAAGGCATGCCACAACTTTGTTGTTTTGTTTGTTTGTTTGTTTGTTTGAGATGGAGTCTTGCTCTATCATCCAGAATGGAGTGCAGTGGCATGGTCTTGGCTCCCTGCAACCTCTGCTTTCTGGGTTCAAGCAATTCTTCTGCCTCAGCCTCCTGAGTAGCTGGGACTACAGGCGATTGCAACCAAACCCGGCTAATTTTTTGTGTTTTTAGTAGAGATGGGGTTTTGCCCTGTTGGCCAGGCTAGTCTGGAACTCCTGACCTCATGATTCACCCACCTCAGCCTCTCAAAATGCTGGGATTTTATAGTGGCATGAGCCACCATGCCTGGCCTGGCATGCTACAACTTTGTGGAGCTTAAAGTCAATGAAACTTTATCTCTGGGAGGTTAAAATTTAATTCATTCCAGGATTTGATCAATTGATGGGGTTTTAGATGTAATTCACCCTCTACCTAGGTTATTTATTCAACAGTTAATGAGCAGGTGACCTAGAAATTTAAACAAACTATTCTCTAAGAACATCACTTATAAATAAGCTAGAGAAAATCCAACATTATTGATGTTAAGATTTATTTAACCCATTGATTACCTGTAGCGGTTACTAGGAATTCTACAATTTATTTAAGTGTGCTTAATTTGCATGTGTGTCCAGTGCTTTATGGAGGTGAAATAGGAACACTGGCCCAGAAATGAGAGCCTCTGGAAAAATAACTATGATGTGACTGATAAAGGGGGAAGATATTTTGTCATCTCATAAGCAGAATCGGATGTGCAAAAGGAATAAGGAGAAGTATAACTCACCCTAACTGAGAGAAGTGTTGGGCTCTGTGATCCATTCAGCTAGCAGTTAAAAAAAAAAATGAGGCCAGAAGAGGACATTGCACCTTGTGATCCTGGATTATGAAAAGCCTATTCTCTACTATCTCACCTGCATTTTGGAGAACATCTTTGTAATAAACATCAAATATTGTATGGAGTAATATGATGATGACTGCTAGTTAGAAAAGATGTGGTTAAAACCATAGCCAATCCTGCTATGCTTAGGTTTTGCTTTATATAAGGTAATTTAGATAACTGGAAACTAGGTTGATAACACTTTTTACTTTGGAGACCTTTTCTTTGGGAAATCTTGTGAGTTAAAAGCTAAAGACTTCGTATGTTTAGAACATCCAAGAGAATACATTTTCCAAAAGAAAATATTTGAACTTTTATATGTCAAGTTTCTTTAGAAGCATTCCAAAAATTCTAAATTTCTTTAGAAGTATTCTAAAAATTAGCATTAGTTGAACTTAGATTGATCTTTTTTCCAATCAGACTTAATGAGTAAGGTTCTACCTTACTTTGAACATATTAGAAAAAGAATAATCTATATGCAAAGTAGTTCAGCTTCTCCTCTTCGTAAAAATTCTTTCCTTTTGACAAAGACTGAGTCTGAGGGAGGAATGATAAAAATAAATCTCTAGCCATGCCTAGGCATTTTCAAGTTCTTTCTTTCAAGAATATTGGACATGTGTGTGTTTACCTCCCAGCCTCTGCTTGGCCTTGTTCTAGATTGTGTGTTCTGTTCGGTGTAGACCACCCCTACAATGTAGATCAGGGTCCCTATCTTCTTTGTAGTCATGCGTTTCTTCTACTTTGACCCAGGGAGTGAGGTGAGGGAGAGAAGATGGGAAATCTGCTGCCTACCTTAGATGCATGCCTATTCTAAGAGCTACAAGGTCACAAGCCTCCAAACGCTGTGGTTCACACATCCCTCCTTGAATGTTTCTATTCCTGGGGCTATTCTTGTTCAGGACTCCTGGTGGTTATAATAGCCATGCACCCTCTCCTTTTATAAGTAGCTAATCATGCCTTGTATTCAGACATTCAATAAATAGATATTGAGCATCTGCTTTATGCAAGGTACTGTTGGGTACTAGGAATGCAGGGGAAAAGTCAAGAATGCCATTTAAGAGAGAGAGGGCCAGATATTAAATGATTAATTCAACATTTAAGGATTTAGTTATAATTGTGGTAATTCCTATGGGAAAGAAGCTTAAGAAAGGAGCCTAACTGGCAGGGTATGGTGGCTCACACCTGTAATCCCAGCACTTTGGGAGTCCGAGGTGGGTAGATCACAAGGTCAGGAGTTCGAGACCAGCCTGATCAACAAGGTGAAACTCCATCTCCAGCTAAAAATACAAAAAATATCTGGGTATGGTGGCAGGCCCCTGTAATCCTAGCTACTCAAGAGCTGAGGCAGGAGAATCACTTAAACCCGGGAGGCAGAGGTTGCAGTGAGCCAAGATAGCACCACTGCACTCCAGCCTGGGCAACAGAGAGAGACTCTGTCTCAAAAAAAAAGAAAAGAAAAGAAAAGAAAGAAGGGAAAGAATGAAAAGCAAGAAAGAATGAAGAGAAAGAAATAAAGAAAGAAAAAGAAAGAAAGAAAGAGAAAGAAAGAAAGAAAAAGAAAGAAAGAAAGAAAAAAGAAAGGAAGGAAGGAAGGAAGAAAAGAAAAGAAAAGAAAAGAAAAGAAAGAGGTCTGACTTAGTCTAAAGGGTCCACAAAGCTTTTCATCATGAGGTGATGAGGCTTGAGCTGTGTTATGGAGTTGGAAAGAAGGAGATGTGGGGACCACTGCAGGCAGAACAAATGCAAGGGAAGGGCAGAGCCTGGCTCTCTTGGGGAAGTGAAAGAAAGCCAGGGTGGCTGGACTCAGAGAGAGAAAGAGTAGGTGGAAGGAGATGGGGGTGGTGAGATTAGCAAGGGCAGACTGAGCCAGGTATTTGATGCATGTTACAGACTTTAGTTTTTGTTCTAAAATCTGTAAGGAATAATTTGAAGGATTTTAGTCAGTTGGAATGGTGATAAGAGACATGGGGGTATTATTTGGTATGGTCAGTGCTGCAGTTTCAAATGCTCGGTCTGTCCGATATGTATGGGATGTCTGGACGGGTAGCCAGTGCAGAAGTAGATACGGGGCATCCAGGCAGTGAGTCACTATGCCCCCCAGTGAAGATGGTGATGTTTTGGATTAGGGTAGCGAAGCTGGAAAGGGAGATAAGTGGGTGATGGGTTTAAAGCTATTTAGAAAGTAAAACTGTAAGAGTTAGTGTTCTGTTGGATGTAGGAAAAAGTCAAGAACTTCTAGGTTCTTGGCCTGCTAGGGAGATGGTATGAAGTGAGAATGAAAGAAGGACTTGAGCCAGTAAAACATGCCAAGGGAAAACATCTAGGTGGGAGGAAAGAAATGCAGGAGAGCACGGGGTTGTGAAAGCCGAGCGACTGCCTTGCTCTTTGCACCCAGAGCTGGGACTTGCTCAGCAAGCCATCCCTCCCCAATAGTCTGCCATCAGGTTATACAACAGTCGGAAGCTTGGAATAAGTCTGGGCTTGTCCATGTTAGAATCTAGTTCACATTAGGATCTCTCTTCCAGAAGACAAGACACTTTTTTTTTCTACATCATTCCAGCCAGCATCTCAGCTCCACAAACCATCTTGGACAGTATCTTTCAAGAAGCAATGGTGATTTTTAGGGAAATGGTCTTAAGCAATACTTAAGAACAAAAGATTTTCCTGAAAGACATAGTGTCTTCAGAGATGCAATTCTGAGCACAGCAAAGACAAGCTTTTATGATGTTATATAGTGTAGCCTGTCTTGTTAGAAGCTCCTAAGTGTCTCCATTCTACATTAGGATCTTTGGTTTATCTTATCCCAATCAGAAGTGTCATTAATATGGTTTGATTGTCATTACAGCTGTTCACAAATGTTTAGTTATCTGGTTAGGGACACACAGTAGGATTGCACTTCTTTACCTAACAAAGTGGATTAAGAACCAGTGCACAACTTACTACACTCTCTTTTCCAGCCTTGGCAAACATGAAGGCATGTGTCAACATGGAACCTTCCTCAGCCTGGGTCCCTCAGTGACCATTATGAGCAGAGTCCCAGAATAATCTGCTGTTGACCTGTAGCATAGGCAAGAAATAAACTCTGTTATTTCAAGACTGAGACTTTTGTTACTGTATTATAACCTAGCCCATTGTGACTGATACAGAGTCACTTTTCCTAGAACAAAGTAACCTTAAGAGTTCATCTTAAGAGTTTCAAAAATTTTAAGACAAATTTTGTGAGGATCCAAGCTCAGAGCAATAGCGTTTCCTCTTTTGTCCCCCACAGTATCTGCAAGAAGTACCTTTTCCAAGCACAAGGTCTTGGCAGCCTGGCCTTGAGATGAGGACCACCGAAGAACTAGGGCCAATTCCAAAGCAAATTGTTTTCAGACCTGGGATCTGCTAGTTCAGCTCTAACTACCATATTCTTGCCTAGGCTAGCTGAATAATATATCAGTTGTATGTTTGGGCTTTAGCGTCAGGTAGAACCTGAATTCAAATTGTGTTTCTGCCACTTTACAGATTCTGACCTTGCCTGGTACCTCAGTTTCCCCATCTGAAAACAGGAGTGATAATAGTTTCTAACCCATGGGGCTGTTGAGAGGACAGGTCCCTCATCTGCCTGTTTGCCTTTGGATCTATTCCCCATCCTTCCCTGCTCTACTCTAGATCTCAGGACAATGCTCCCTCGTGAACTTATTCCTCAGGCTTCCTTGAAGCTTGGATCAGCCCAATTGGCATAGAACGGTCAAAGGTCATGGTATCTCCCTCTTTCCCAGGTGGCACCTCCAGCAGTGGTGGCTCCATGGTTTTGGCTCCTCCTGGGCAGGAACCTCTCCTTCGTCCCAGTTGTAGCCTATGAGGTGACAGCTCTTGGCTCTGTCAACATGTCTCTTTGCCACTCCAGCCTGAGGGAGGGTAATGATCTTGTGTTGCTGCTGATCTCTAGGCCTCACTCTTTTTCTTTTGTCCTCTCAGCTCTTCCAAGACCTTTCGAAGTAGTTCTCTGTATGAAAGTCTCACTACTGAGCTGTCTGGCATGGGTTCTTTTCTCCTGATGGTGCCATGACTGACACAGGTGATTGTTTGAGAAAATGCCTCTAAAGTACTTAGAATAGCACTTGGCACATAGAAAGTGCTCAATAAAGGGTAGTTCACAAAATGTATTTACCTTCTTCCTACCTAGATTCTCTGCTGCCAATTTAACCCAGGCAGGCAGGCCCCTGCGTACAACATAGTTCCTGAATCATTGCCCACTTCCCCTCTTCCTGGTTGACCAAGTCCATAGACCTTGGCTTCCATTTTGATTCATCCTTCTCTACTCTTACAAGGTAAAGGGTATTCACATACCTCCACGACATTTATGGCACATGTCGAAATTTTATTTGTAATTTTCTAAACTTTTTACTATGGCTTAAAAAGACCTGGTCTCCCTGTGTTCCCACTTCCTCCCTCGGCCACTTCCCACTTATCCACCCCAGCCACACTGGCCTTTGTTCAGTTCTCACTCCCTGCAAAGCTCTGCCCTCCCACCAGGCTTTGGTGTGTGCTCCTCCTTCTTCTTGGAAAGGTGTGCTCTGGGCTCCTGTCTTGGCTGAGCCCTGTTCACACCCTAGCCTCAGTGTAGCTGCTCTTTCCTTTCAGAAGTCCTCCCTGATCATCTTATCCAATATCGACCACCTCTGTTTTTCTCTGGGACAGATGCCGTTTGGATTCTTTAGTGCATTTTAAAAAACTTCTTTGTAATTTTAAAAGTGGGTTTATCCTTCTTCCTATTGTCTCCATCCCTACCTACCATAGGCCATGAGACCATGAATTCCACAAGGGTAGGATCTGTGTGTGACTTCTTCATCTGTGTGTCTTCAGCACTTAGCAAGATGCCTGCTGCAAAAAAAGGCTCTCAGTCAGTGTGTTATGAATGGATGGATGAATGAATGAATACTGTGCTAACCTGTCTTTAAACAGCTTATGTCAAAGTTCTCTTATAGGCTGATAGTGATAATTTGGGGAATTTGGGGTATTCCACCCTCCTACCTCTTACCCTGTTGCTTGTGTTGTGTGGAAGCCAAGCAGAGGCCCTGGGTCGGGTCAAGCTGGTCCCCTTCCTGATTGCACCTTACTTGGGCTTTGCCTGGTACTTGAAGTTCCATTCCCTTCATGACATACTCATCCACTGGGACCTTCACTGAGGTTTCTAAGGTGCTAGATTCTCATTCTTCACAGTCCCCCATCTTCACCCTTTTTTGAAGTGCTGCCACCTCCAAGGCTCTGCATCTGAAGGATCTCAGATCTGAGCCACCATCAGACCCCTGAGCTCTGTCCCTTCTCAATGCCTAGGCCAGTCTGGCCTCCACTCTTTCCTTGGACGATCTTTCCTCCTACAATCCGGCTTGAGTCCATAAGAAAACAAAGGTCCATTTAGGGTTTGTCTTCTTGGATACCAACTCCAGTCAAGCAGCTTCTCATTTTTTGGCGTTTGATCACAAAGAGGCAGTTAATTGCAATTACTCTAGGGCTTATGGAACCTCAGGATTTAAACCACAGAGCCTGGCTACACTCCTGGGAGGAGGGAAAAATACCTTTCATCCCTTAAGAATGAGCAAACAGTAGTTAAAAATTAAGAGACATCCAAGCTGATTCTGCTAGTTATCCCATGCAGAGCCCCAGTTTCCCTCTAGTATTGGTGCCTTGCCCAGTGGCACAGCACTGTCTAGTCCCCACTGTGTTTTCTTCCTGAGGAGTTGAACTTTGTCATATACTCTATCTGGTGGGAGATGGCAAGAGAGATTTCCCGGAAGCCTGGCTGTCTATTGCCTGGCTCCAGTGTATTTGATGACCATCTTGAGGGACTGCTGCTCTAACCTGCCTCATCACAAAGACCCTTTCCATTCTAAGCTGTCTGAGTTGGACCTGGGCTTGGTGTATTCTCTGAACACTATGTCTTGTTATAACTAACTTCAGTATCTGGGAAAATGTGCTTGTCTTCCCTTCTGTTTGGCTCTGCCCTCCTCACTCTCCCTCCTAGAATGAGGTTGAGCCCAGGAAGTTTACATTATTATAAGCCATGATGTTTGGCCACAAGTCAGTCTTCTTTAAGACTTGGAAGCAAGTGTGTATGTAAGAAGAAATATCATATAGCTTGGGAGCTATTGCTTCGGAGCAATTGCTTGGGACTAAGGAAATAGTTGTCTGTGTCTGTAGGATGGGCTCGCTTTTTTTTGGGCAGCATTTTGGAAGATTCTTCCTTTTCCTAAGAAGGAAGGATATTCATTGTTTGCTTCTCTGAATTATTCAGTTCTGAATTATGATTTCATAAACCACTATATATGTGATGGGTAATGCAATTAGCAGTCCACGTGTGGTGCGCACTTACAGACGTTTCCAACTGGCACTACAACTATTCCAGTCATCCTTTAACGTCTCTTATTGGAAGCTTAGTCTGTTGATTAATTTGTTGATGAAGCAGGTTTCGGTCAAAATGAAGTCCTTATTATGCTGTAAATGTGGTAAAAGTAAGTCAGAGGGGTTTCCCTCTCTTCTGGCCTAAGGCCTTTTCTTAAAAGCAGAATCTAAGGTCACCTTCACTACCACCCCTCAGCATGTGATACACTGGTAGGGACTATTTCTAGACATTCTCTCTCTCTTTTATTATTATTTTTGAATGTTTGAATCATTCTAGCAATGAGATCCAGGCTCAAATATAATTAGAAATGCATTTATTTATTTATTTGTAGCTATTTAACCATGTATATTTTGTTTTATCTAATGAGAGCTTGAATTTCTAAAAACAGGAACTAGAGTGTATCCTCCTCACAGAGTATAGGTAAGCAGTAAAAAAAGTGTTTGACTAATTGTTTAAATAAACTGGGCTTGGGATGTGTTGCAGTAGGGCTCTAAGCTGCCCATTTCATTACAATAAACATGCGTGGTGACGATCAGGAATGCATTTACCGGAGAGTGACGGAAGACAACATTGTAGTGGCTTCCACAGATGGAGATTTGGCAGAATTCAGAGGTGTATGGTTGGTGGTATTGGGTTTGGACATTGACTTACATAGCAAATGGGAGGAAAGGGGGAAAGAAAGCAGTGCCAGCTGTGTCCTCTTTTACCAGGAAAGAAAAACTTCTTCAGGAACCCTCAATTTGCCTTGCTTTCAGTTCACATTGCCCAGAACTGGGTCATGTGACCGTCTTGGCTGCAAGAATTGTTTGCAGTATTAGGGAACAAGATTATCATAATTGGCTTAGATACCTTGATTCATTCTTTTCTCAGAACTATACAAGAGATCACCCTGAATATAACCAGAGGGGGGAAATACGTCTTAAACAGGCAGGTCTCAGTGACTGCCCCAAATCAGCTGGAACTAGGAAGTGAATTCTGGAAGCCACAGCTCAATGAACTTGATGCTGATTTTTGAAACAATGATTAAACAGGCATAGTGTAAATATTCTTGACTATTTTGACTATAATCTCAAATGGAGGAGGTATGGTTCTGCCTTGTTCAACGCTGTGTCTACTGTAGCTTTCTTGGCATGAAGTAGATGTTCTATAAATATTTATTGAATAAATAAATAATCAAAAGCAGCCCAAAGAAAAGTAGGTCATAATGAGGACAGCATGGATCCAGTAAGAATAATTAATGCCAAGCTACTTACTTTAAAAGTTTTTGATTTTATATAAGGGAATTTAATAGATACTTTATTATTGGATTTTGGCAAGTCAGTTGACAATGTCCTTACATTTTTCTTGTAGAGAAATGCTACTATACATAGGTAGACCTGCAGCTACTTGAACAAACGCATCCAGGGAGGCTTTGGCCAATTAATCTGGATCAGTCTGAAGGGGAGTCTTTGAACAGGGACTATTAGGAAGGCAGCATGAATTATTGTCAAGAATATGAAATTTAGTATGAGAAAGACCTAGGTTCAAATCCCTTCTGTGTTGCTTTCTGTCTGGTTGATTTTGGCAATTTATTTAATTACTCTGAGCCCATTTTTATTATCTGTAAATTAAGGATCTTAATATCTTACGGGATCATCATGAGAAGGAGCCATGTTAAAATGTCGCGGGTATACTGGTCAGCATGTAGAACGGCAGAAGAAAAGGTTTTAAAATACCTTGAAAATCTGGAAAATGGCAAAAACAAAACAAAATGTAGTATACACAGAGGTACATGTACATTACTTTCACAAATGCAGGGTGTGTGTCATTTTCATAATTGGCTTAGATATTACGATTCATTATTTTTTCAGAAAATAGGGAATAGCTTCTCTGCTGGTACAATGGGTGGGATCAACTTTTTATAGGCTCTAATCAGACTCTCATTATGAAGATAGGAAATCTAACATCTGGTAACACCACCCTGAGAACAAAAGGCAACTGGCTTGGGCAATGAAAGGCTGCATTGCTATGTATATAGAATTTGTAGTGATGCCACTCTTCTTGCTGCTAATAGCAATCAAGTGTGTCCTCCTTCTCTTTTTTCCTTATGAATCTGGCTAAAAGTTCATTCATTCTACTGATTTTCTCAAAGAATTAACTTTCAGTTTTAATTGTTTTTATTTTCCTATTTTAAAATTTTTCTGTTTCCATTGATATCTGCCCTTTATTGTTTTCTGTTTTGGTTTTGCTTACTTTTGGTTTAATTTACTCTTTTTTTTTTTAAGGCTGAATTTGAGATCAATGATTTGGGATCTTTCTTTTCTTCTAGCATAGGTGTTTTAGGACTATAAATTTCTAAGTACTGTTTTAGCTGCAATCCTTAAAGTATGATATATTGTGTTTTCATTATCATTCAGTTCAAAGTACTTTCTAATTTTTATTTTTTAACATTATGATTTTTTTTAAAAGTATGTGAGTTTCCAAATAGTTAAGAATTTTTCAGATACTTTTAAGTTAGTGTTTTCTAATTTCCACTATGCTCAGAGTATGTTTTATGTAATTCAGATCCTCATATGTGCATTGAGACTCATTTTATAGTCCAGAATATGATCTGTCTTGGTGGATGTTCTGTGTGCATTTGAATGTTTATTCTCCTGTTACTGGGTGGAGTGTTCTATTAATGTCAATTAGGCCAAGTTGGTTGATGGTATTGTACAAGTCTTTTATATCCTTATTAATTTTTTACCCACTGTTCTGTTAGTTATTGGTAGAGGGATATTGAAATTGCTGACTACAATTGTAGATTTTTAAAACATGCAATTTGATTACTTTTTATTTATGTATTTTGAAGTACTGTACTAGAGGAATAAATATGTAGAATTGGTTTGTCCTCATTATGAATTAATATTTTTATCATTATAAAATGATCCTCTATAAATTACCTGATACTAATATAACCGTCTATATTTCATTTGATTAGCATTAGCATGGCATATTGTTTTCTAACCCTTTACTCTTATTTGTCCTTATATTTAAAAGTGAGTTTTTAAATAGGTGGCATATAGTTGGATCTTCATTTTCTTTCCAATCTGACAATATCTGCCTTTTAATTAGGGTGATTACTTATATGAGTTTAAATCTACCATCTTGCCATGTATTTTCTCTTTATTCTATCTATTCTTTTCTCCACACTCATTTCCTGCCTTCTTTTGAATTCATTAAACATTTTAAAAATTCAACTTAATCTTCTTTGTTGATGTGTTAATGGTAACTCTTAGTTTTGCTTTCATAGTACTTGCTTTAGAAGTTAAAGTATACATCTTTAACTTATTACAGTTTACCTTAAAGTATATTAAACAGCTTAGTGCATAAAATAAGAATGTTACAACAGAATACTTCTTCTGTCCTGGACTTTGCGCTGTTGTCATCATATATTTTACTTCTATATATGTTATAAACCCCACAAGGTATTGTTGTTGCTTGTGCATTAAGCAATTATCTTTTAAAAGGGCTTTAATGGCTGGGCACAGTGGCTCACTCCTGTGATACCAGCACTTTGGGAGGCCAAGGTAGGTGGATCACTTGAGGTCAGGAGTTCGAGACTGGCCTGGACAATGTGGTAAAACTCCAGCTCTACTAAAAATACAGAAAAAAAAATTGCCGGGTGTGGTGGTGGGTGCCTGTAACCCCAGCTACTCAAGAGGCTGAGGCATGAGAATTGCAAACCTGTGAGGTGGAGTTGGCAGTGAGCTGAGATGACGCCACTGCACTCCAGCCTGGGTGACAGAGTGAGGCTCCATCTCAAAAATAAAATAAAATAAAACAAATAAAATAAGGGCTTTAAAAATAAGAAGAATTATTTACCTACATATTTGTGGTTTCTTAAGCTCTTAATTCCTTTGCATAGATTCAGAATTCCATCTGAAAGCTTTTCTTTTTGCCTGAAAGACTTTCTTTAACACTGCTTATAGAACAAGCCTGCTGGTGGTTAATTCTTTCAGCAATTCTTTGTCAAATATGTTTTTATTTTGTCTTGTTTTGATACATATATATAATATATATATAAAATGTACATGTTATATATTAATATAAAAGAATTCTAGATTGATAGGTTTTTCATTCAGTACTTACAATGCTGCTCCAACCATCTTCTGGTTTGCATTTTTCTGGTGAGAAACCTTCTGTCATTCTTATCTTTGTTCCTCTGTACTGTAATGTCTTTTTACTCTCTCTCTAATAGCTTTTAAGGTTTTCTCTTTATCAATGGTTTTACACATTTTGAACATGATGTTTCTTGGTATGGTTTTCCTCACGTTTCTACTGAGTTTGTTGAGCTTTTTGGGTTTATGAGTTTATAGTTTTGGTCGAATTTGGAAAGTTTTCATTGATTGTTTCTTCAAATACTTTTTTCTGTCCTCCCTAATCTATTCTCACCTCATATTTTTCATGTTTTTCAGGGACTACAATTGCATGTATACTAGGCACACTGATACTCTGTTTATTTTTATTTTCAGTCTTTTTCTTCTCCCAGTGTTTCATTTTGGATAGTTTTTATCACAATGCTTTCATGTTTTTTACTGTTTCTTTTTTTAGTAATGTCTATCCTATTAATCCTTCGTGTGTGTGTGTGTGTGTGTGTGTGTGTGTGTGTGTGTGTGTGTGTTAAAAATCTCAGTGATTTTATTATCTCCTATGTGTTTGGTTTGTGTCTTTTTTAAAGAAAAAAGATTTTTCACATCTCTACTTCTCATGTTCAGTCTATTTTTTCTATTTTTGAACACATTGAATACAATCATAATTACTTTCTTAATGTCCTTGTTCTCTTATTTTATCATCTTTGTCATTTCTGGGATGCTTTCAATTGGTTGATTTTTTTTTTCTCATTACTTTCCTGCTTCTTTTTGCATGCTTGATAATTCTGATGGGATTCCAGACATTGCAAATTTTACCTTGTTAGGTGTTGGTTATTTTTAATTTCCTATAAATATTTTTGTGTTTTACTCTGAGACACTTTGTTCTTAAAAACAGCTTAATCCTTTGGGGGCTGACTTTTAAGATTTCTTAGAATCAGAGTAGCATTTACATTAGGGCTAATTTTGCCCCATTACTCAAACAAAACCATTTGAGTTGTGAATTATGAGGTTTTCCAGCCTGGGTGCCAGGATCAGGTACTATTTCTGGTCCTGTGTGATCACTGGGTATCTTTCTATTCTGCCTTTTGGGAGCAGGATTAATTTCCTACCCTGTGTAAGATTTAGTTATTGCTCTCTCTTTTCTTCATAGATGATTATTTCCTGGCCTTAGGTAAGCTTGCTCACACACATTCTCTAATCAGCAGAAGTGACCTCTGTTGTAGATTTCCACAGCTTCTTTTTTCTCTGTGTAGCTTTCTCATCTCTGATATAGGACTACCAATTCTAGCTGCTTTGGCCTCCCTGCTCTTCCTGCTCTCCCAGTTCTGTCTCCTCAACTCAGGGCCTCTGCCTAGCTCTTCCTGGATTCCCCTCTTTGTACTGCAGCCTGGGCTGCTCCCTCTAGTCAGTAAATCAAGGCAATGATAGGGCTCACCTCATTTGTTTTCTCTCCTCAGGGACCACTGTCCAGCACAATCTTGAAAAGTCATTGTCTTATATACACCTGTTTGTTTTTGTTTTTAGTTGTTTTAGGCAGGAGAGTAAATTCGGTCCTGTTGCTCCACCTTAGCTGGCTAGGCTGGATTGCTGTAAATTACTGTGGTTCTCTTCATAAAACAGATTGTCAAGGGTGTCAATTATTTCCAAAACAATTCTCATTAAGTAACATGAAACATCTGACATTGCGATATACGTCTCCTCCACAGTAACGCTTTGCAAAGGACATTGCAAAATGACTTTTATGTAAGATGATCCATTTTTCCCTTTGGCTTACATTTTAAAATTCCTGTGGTATTCTCTCTAGTGCAATTGTTCTTAGTTTCTCTTTAGTAGTGACTTCAAACCCTAAGACTTTTCCCTGTTTTCTCCCCTCTTTCTTTTTTCCTTGTCAGGGGCCAATAACCTGTACACAATATTTCATAATATTTTGGGATTAAAATTCATCTTCCTGACTAGTCAGCATAAAGTGCTCGAGTATTTAGGTCTGTGCTTATTGCTAAGATTATGTGTGTGGGTTGACTAAAGACAGGGTCTTTGACCTCAAGAAGCTCAAAATCTGTTTTTTAAAAAATGAGTATCTACTCCCATTGTTTCGGATTGTTTCAAAAGAGGAGGACATTTGCATTTTGGGGCAGATTTATACATAGAGGTACAAGAAAATTCAAGAGAAGGAATTTTTTTTAATTGTTCCTTAGCCCCAACAAGTATTTATTGAGGGCTTACTATAAAAACAAGAGACTTTGGTATCAACTAAGAGACTGAGGCAAGTCACTGACATAATGTGTTTGTAATCTTCTAGAAGACAGAAATTGAGAAAGATCCAAGGTGTGGTATCGTAGCACATGTTTGAGATATCACAGGTGTGGTTATTGAGGGCTGGAGACATTAGGGAAGGCTTGAAGAACTAGTTCAGGAAGGAACTGTAGAATTTCAGGGAGAACAGTATGAGCAGAATTAGGAGGAGAAGTGCCCATGGCTTGTCTAAGAACAGTCAGAGAGGAAGTGTAAGGCTTCTGTTGGAGAAGAGGGAATAGCAGAGGCCTCTGTGTGGAGGCCTTATTATATTCCAGGCCTATGGGGATTTTTTTCCAGGTGGATATGCATGAAGATTTGTATTGAATAGGGAATTAGGATTAGTGAGTGTAGGAAGGACAAGGAGAGGCGGCGGAGGCTTGAGGGAAGGGCATATGCTTTGATCATCTTTGTATTCCCAGATCCTCGGTCATACTGAATGTTGCTTGAGTGCATGTAAAAGTTTATTAGTTTTTGAGACAGGTCTCACTGTCACCCAGGCTGGAGTGCAGTGGCGTGATCTTGGCTCACAGCCACCCCTGCCTACCAGGCTTCAGCAATCCTCCCACCTCAGCCTCCTGAGCAGCTGGGACTACAGGCGTGTGCCACCACCCCCGGCTAAAAAAAGGTTATCTTTTTCCTTCTAAATTGCTAATCTCTTGATAATCACTGGCCTTGTCAATGGCGTGACAAGTATTGTGAAAGAGCCTTTTCATGCTCAGTGTTAATTTGTTTCAAGGGCTAAGGGTAGGCCAATTTGAATTCAGACTCCTAAAAGCCACTTTTAAAAAATTATATTGTAAATGAATTAAATAGTTGCATATATTTCTGTGGTACAAAGCAATGTTATAATTAGCTTGATTCAGTTATTCCACATTATGAATACAACGTGGAATAACTGAGTCAAGCTAATTAGCACATCTACCTATTTCTCAGTTTTCATGGTGAGAACTTTTGAAACATACTCTTAGCGATTTTAAAAAGTGTAATACATTATTATTTACTATATTTAACATGATGTGCAACATACAGTCCAAAGGAAAAAAAAAAAAAAAAACCCTTATTTCTCCTGTCTAACGGAGGCTTTTTATCCTGTAAGTCTTATTTGCTTCACTTTACATCTCATTCTCCTCCTTAAAGGAAAAGGCACTCAGCCACTTTTGTAGAAATTACACAACATGACCATTTGCAATCCCTGCCTCTCTCATTCGTAATAAATCCTGCAGAGTCTTACAGGTCTCATAAAAAGACCACACACATAAGCGGATAGCCCACGCACACACTTCCAATAGAGCCTTGAAGAGGGTCAAGCTCCCAGATAAGCTGAATTCACACAAAGCAGAATGACATACCCACACACACTCACACACGCAAGGCCTAGGCAGTGTAACCATCTGTCCGGGCGCTCACACACTATCTTTAGCCACACACAGGCACGCACACTCGAGTGCACACTTTCTACTCTCAGATCCACGCACGCTCCCCGAGGCCCACAGGCCGGGCCCCGCCCCCGACGCTGGCTCGCCGAAGGCCGAGCATCAATCCCGCGCGCCTATTGCGTCATCAGGGCGCGCTATTGCAGCAGTCACTGGCCGGGGCTTGAAGTGCAGGCAGCTGCAGCAACCGAAGCCGGAGCTGCTGGGGTGCGAGCCGCGAGGGCGGGTATAGGCTGCGGGAGGCTGCTCGGGCCTGGAGCGCCGGGACAGGTGCGTGGAGCTGGTGCGACTCCTGCAAGTTGCTGGGGCAGTCCTATCCCTTTTTCCCTGTCCTCCGAGCTCCAGACTTCTCCCTGAGAAATGGGTTGGGCTCGTGCAGGGGTGGGGGTAGGATTCAGTTCTCCTGGGGTGACCAGGCTGGGGCATGGGTTCCGCTGGGGAGGAAGGAGTCCTTATGGACTCAGCCCCCTAAGCATGTGCACGCGCGGAGGCGCCGCCAGCCAGCCCGCCTGAGTCCCTGGGGGACATTGAGGCAGCAGGGGTGCTCTGAGAGCAGTCAGTGTGCTGAAAATAATTAATGATAGCGTCACCATTGATTGGACTGAGCGCTCACTGTGTGTTCCACCCTGTGGTAGATCCTTTGTTCGTATTTATTCAGTCCTCTCAGCAACCCAAGAGGTAAGAGCTATCATTATGCCCATTTTCCAGATGGGAAAACCAAGGCATTAGAAGTTAGCTAGCTTATGTTAGTAAAAAAATCACAGATGGTAAGCAGTGGAAGATTTAAGCCTCAGAGCTGGTCTTCCAGCCTCTGTCTTTTTCAGATCCTCCAGTCTGCTTCCCTCAGCGCCTACTGGCTGGTACCTCTGGGGTATTGCTTTTTTTACTCCTTGACCTTGAGCGAACTGTGGGGAGGAAGTGCAAAACGTGGACTTCCTGTTGGCACAAGTTGGTCTCTTTTTCCTCCCCTCATCCCCTCTTCGTTTTCGCAGGCAGCAGCGGCTCCCCTGTTGTATAGACATTCTGCACCCGGAACTGATAGCTGAGTCCTGAGGTTTTATGATACAGAAGAACTTTCATCCCAGGTGCATTGCTTTATTCTCTCCCTTGGCCTATTATGTTACCTTGTACTTACGTTAAATTGTTGAGGACGTAGGTAGTTATGCCGAGAATAGCAGTGATTGTAGCAAACCCATGTGGGGATTGTAAAGAAATCCAAATATGCCTTCCAAAGGAACACTGTTAATCTCGAAGTGACCCTTCAGGATTTTAATGAAATGATTTTAGGCCAGGTGAGAAACAGGCAAAAGCTGAAATAATTTGAGACTAGAGATTATGTTAGAGAGGTTTTATATTTTGGGTTAATATCTATTCTAGGAGTTTACTTTCAGTGAACCTTTTTCCTTGGGGTAGAAAAAAGCTTATCGAAAAGGATGAAAACTTAGACATCCGATTTTTCAAAATAGTGTACTTTTCTTTCAGAGCTTTGTAGCTTTGTATTACCTTTGTATTAAAAGTGAAAATATTTCTTTTAGGACATCACAGGAAAATTACGATCTTAATTCAATTTAAGTGGGGGAACTTAAGACATGCCCTAATTGCCTTAATTAAATAAACATGCCTTCATTCTGCCAGGAACTATTCAAATATTAACGAAAATGAAATAAAAATAAGCTTTTAGTTACACTTACAAATGACTAGTAATGGCTATTTTGTTTGGAAAGTCTAAGGATACAATGTTGTATCCTTACGTATTCAGGAAGTCTTAGGATACAAATGTTGATTTTTTTTTTTTTTCTAGTCAGGGCAGCCTGTGTTCATATAAACACATCAAAGTCAGTTTTTACATTGTGACTCAACGTGGTTTGAGTCTATCAGTTCATTTGATATCCCATTATGGAGCAAAGTAAAGTAGAAATCAGAATTTTGAGTTCTGGTATTTACTCTCTCAATTCCTTGTTAATTTAAATGGTACATATATTTTTTTCTTTAGCATATGATTTTGGAATTACAGTTTGTGACATGGATGAATCTGCACTGACCCTTGGTACAATAGATGTTTCTTATCTGCCAAATTCATCAGAATACAGTGTCGGTCGATGCAAGCACACAAGTGAGGAATGGGTAAGTTTAGGATAAGGGTTAAGAGCATTCAGCCTAAAAATGTTCATCTTAATGTTTATGAAGGTGCAAATACTGGCAGCAACATAATAATGAGAGATTAATAGCTACAGAACCTGGTATCTTTATGAAGCCTAATAAAAAATTTTATGGCATTATGTTGGGAAGAAAAAATGGGTAGAAAATTTAAATACACTGATTATGTTTGAAAACGAAACGATCCTTTTGCATAGGGAAAAAAAAACACTGTAGTAGTTTTTGGTCAAGTTTTTTTTTTTTTTTTCCTTTCTTAGTATGTACTTTCCATGGGTTTACTTAAAAAGTATGGGTTTTATAATAGAAGTAAACTTTAAAAAATTAAAAATAGGAAATTATAGTATGAATTCAAATTTAAAAGGCATATATTTTCTTGGATTGTTTTTTCTATTTCAATGTAATGTGACCTATATTGTGAAATTGTAAAATCTTGCTCACTATGTTAGGTCTTTATAGTTCTGTAGTGGGAGTGTGTGGTTTAAAAGGGAGTAAGGTTAATTGTAGCATATAGATCCAGGAGTCTGAATATATTTGTCTTGCTGTCGAAAGTCTGTTTAACTTTCTACAATTTAGTTTTTAAATTTTTGAATGCTGCCTTGAGTGTGTAGCTATTACTATTCTTGGGTGCTCAACTTTTGCTTATGTGGTAAGTTTTTATCCAAGTGTTGATCATGGAGGGAGTACTTAAATGCAAATCACCGTGTCCAAAAGAAGAATATACCATAAGTCTTTCTTCTGTCCAAAATACCTTAGTTTTTGAGATCATGTAGACGAGTATTCCCTTGCCATTTAGACACTATTTTTTTTTTTTTGCTTAATGTTTGTCAGGGTGAGTGTGGTTTTAGACCTACCGTCTTCAGATCTGCAACTTTAAAATGGAAAGAAAGCCTAATGAGTCGGAAAAGGCCATTTGTTGGAAGATGTTGTTACTCCTGCACTCCCCAGAGCTGGGTAAGAATCTTACTGCTTGTTGGCCTTAATGTGCAGCATGAAATATGATTTCCAACTTTGTAGTGGGTGGTCTTATTCTACTAAATTCACTTTCCTAACAGAGACTCATGTTTATGAACCAAATATTTCAAGTAAAGATGTTGGCACACTTTTTCTTTCCATTCATTTATGTAGTAAATATAGGTTCCATAATTGATACTAGATAACATTCTAGTTCCTTTGAGGTTTTAGTAGGATTTTAAACGGGAGAGTAGATCTTACTTTCAGTTAATTCTTCCCAGGAGTTAGTGGGAACCTTCATGAACTTTTAGGTATTGAACTTTAGCACTTAACATTAAAATCCTAGCAAGAGAAGAAAGATAATGGGACCAAAGAAGTTAAAGCTGTGGCTTTGCTCTGAGCCTTGGCTAATGGAAGGTGTCCTCTGACTTTGTGATAGTGAAGGATCATCACCTAAAATCTTAGGATGAAGATTTTAGAGAGTGTATATGGGTTTATTGTTTGTATTTTGGTGAAAAAACATGAGCCATGCAGTATCTTCTGCGTTACGGTGTAGTCTTTGAGAAGAGTCAAGTGGATGAGAGGTAGGTTTTTGATGGTAGTTGAAAAGAAGATCAAGTTAGCACAGGAACATAGAATTTCATGTGGTTATATCAAAGGCAGTAGAATTGCCTTTTAAAAGTCGTTTCTGGATATTACGTTCTCTCTGGGATCCAGTTATTGGGATATAGAAATTCTGCCATTTAAGAGCCTGCCATTTATAGAGGTGGCTTATAACCTCTGTGACTAGGTAATTGTGCTGTGTGAATTTTCTACTCCAGGTTGGCTCGCAGAAAGTAGAATTCTGAGTCTGGGATAAAGGGGTTTACTGACATGGGAGAGAATTGTGTGGAACCCAAGCAGTTTGTGTTAAATGTTCAGGTCTGCTCTAGAATGTCTTGTTATAAATATTGCTTCTCTTAAACCACAAGTGCATTGTTGCAAGAATTTGGTAGAATTGAAGGGTCCTAGAAATTTCTAGTCTAGGAGTAAAGCTGGTTCAGATTAATAAGCCACTTGAAATCAAGATTTAAACAAAATGTTATGTGGCTTTTCTTTTTAGACCTGACTCTAGTCTAATTCTGATTTTGAATGTTTACTGAAAACAATAACTACAATGTGTTCTTAAGTCAGAGAGTATAAGAAATTATTGGGTGATGGTGATGGTTTAGAGTAAGGGTAGATAGTACAACAGACGATTGATTTTTGCCTAACTATTGTACCTGGTGGGGCTGAACTTGATCTTGAATAACTTCCGTGACATGATCATTTAAAATCATTTGTTTAAAAATATTTTTATTGGTAACTTTATGATATTTGCTATCTTTTCTCTGAAATCCTATTTTCCTTTTCTCTAAAGAGATTCCACTTAAGTATTTTTATATTTTTTGTTGAGGGAACATTATGCTTTCTCAGCATTTCAGTGTGGAACAGTTACTTTTTTGCCCATATCGATAAAGGTGGCTTATAACCTGTGTGACTAGGTAATTGTGCTGGGTGAATTGTGCTATAGACTATCTTTTCAGCAAAGCTATCTCTGGATTATCTTTCAAGATCACGTGTACAGAGGGTGACCAGTAGACATACGATTTCTCATTAAGTGGACAGTTATTCAGGGTTAATAGAAAGACCATACTCTTTGGAGCAAGACATAAGATTGAATTCTAAACCTCTGCCAGCCTTAGTTTTTCACCTATAAAATGATGTTAATAACTCTTATGTGTCAGGATTTTTGGGAGATGTAGTAAGCAACAATAACTGTATAGTACTTAGCATGATCTTTGTATTTTGGAAAAACTGAAATCTTGACATTCCTGTAGCTTCAGTTCTTTCAGGGGGGAGATGAGGAGCCAAGAAGGAAGGGGTATTATTTCCTTTGGTTTTAAGGTTTTTAAGATTAATTTTGAGTTTACGACTTTCTTCGAAGGCTAAAAAGTATTTTTCAATCAAACATTTTTCTTCACTTAGATTTTTGAGGCAATGTCTGTTTTTATGCATAATATTAAAGTCATCAAGAACTGGTAATGAGAGCTCTTTACCATCAATCTAGTTGTGTATTTATGTCTACATTTACTTTGTTTTATATAGGACAAATTTTTCAACCCCAGTATCCCGTCTTTGGGTTTGCGGAATGTTATTTATATCAATGAAACTCACACAAGGTAAAAAGAAATTTCTTATGTTTTTAATACATCTCAAAAGAAAAACTTAATAATCAGTTAACACACTTTAAGCTGAAGTGCTTTGAGTTATTGAGAGTTAATAGAATATGAGTTAACAGAAATATGAATTTCTGACACAAGAGGCTTTATCTGAAAATTGGAAGCAGTATAGCCACAGAGAGAACTATTACTGTTACCACTTCTGTAGTTATAAATATTTTCATGAGAGTGTAGATGCCACTTAGAGTGTTCTTTGACTTGTTCTTATGTTGATTTTTGGATATGAAGTATGCCAAAATGTGGGAAATATTTGTCTGAGGAGACCAGTAGGTTTGAATCTCTTATGATTTATTATAACTATTTAATACTTCAGAAAAAGTATAAATTATTGATCTGCCCAATCTGTAAAGTGTTAGAAGACATTTTTCTATTGAGCAAATGCCCTTTGATTTATTATTTACCCAAGACTTTACATAGAATTCTTACAATTTCCAATCACATGGGATGGGTTGTAAGTACCAGTGTGAGAGAAAAGGGCCTTTGTTTGATCTGACTCTAGGCAAGGGGACGAAGAAGGGGGGTCGAAAGTTTGTGTGAATATCTGTGAGGCAAGAGAATCAGTAGCCAAATGCTAGCCATCCTTGTAATTCTAAGAGTAGATACCTGGAGTAGGCAGGCAGGTCAACTCAGATGGTGAGAAATACTTGAAATTCTATGAGAATTCGTGCAAGAAATCAACTACTTGAAGCCTTTATGAAATTAATTCTCATAATTTGATGATTAGATCACACATGAGAATGATAATACTTGCATTTGTAGTAAACTTTTGAAAAATAGAACTTAAGTCTAAGACGTGAGCATGTCTTTCCCATTCCCAGGTTGCTGGTCTCTCTTTTAAATTTAAATTTAAAGGAGGGGGAAAGACTTTGATGTTGAATTTGTTTTTGATAAGATGATAAGATTCTAAGAAAAGGGATCTAATAGAGACTTCTCTTCCTTACGTGTAAGTAGATATTTTATATGTAAAGCCAAGTGGTTTGTTTCTTGCCCTCAATTAGAGACAGTTAAGGAAAATAGCATTTGCTATGATGACTAGGCAGTATGAAATGATTCAATGAAATAAGCTGCATGTTCAGCTATTTAATTCTAATGTGTATTATGTGAAGCAAAGCCTAAAACATTTTTACACACTCACGTATGGTCACACACTCTGTCACTCTGACACTTATGCACATGTACACAACACACAATGCTTACAGTCAGTTGCAAAGGGATTTCATAGAGAGCTTGGACTTTGTACATTCCAGTAATATTTCTGAAAATGTTGGCTGAAGGAAAAGTTTAGGATTAACGTTTAACATACTGGGCCAAATTTTTGGAAGATTTACACAAAGGAAAGGAGGAAGAAAGAGAATGGCAGGAAGGAGAGATGATGAAATAGGTGATTCATAAACAATTCTCCCTCAAATTAGTTTTTCTCAATTGAGGGCATTCTGGGTCTTTTCAGAGTTACTGAATTGATAATGATAATGTGGCATTATGTAGTTATTACAAATGGTTTCAAATTATTATATAATGAAAGCTTATAGTATTCTTATTCTGAAACTCATCTCTCCATCCTCCCATCTAAATACCACATAGTCATTTGTTACTGACAGGAATATATTCTGTTCCTCAGGTATATTTAAAATGTAGAGGGGTTAAAAAAGAGAAATTCTGGCTTCGCTGGCCCAGAGCACAAATATTTAGATCGTGCTTGACTTCTTTCAACTGATTAGCCTTGTCAGTTCAATTAGAAAGTCATTGATTATCTTAGGAAAAAAAAAAACTATGACAATAAAAAAAATTAGCCTTTAATCATAGGAAAAGACTTCCAAATTTATCTTTTTGGGGGAGGGAGAGGGAGATGGAGTTTTGCTCTCGTTGCCCAAGCTGGAGTGCAATGGCTCCATCTCGGCTCACTGGGCTCACTGCAACTTCTGCCTCCCAGGTTCAAGCGATTCTTCTGTTTTAGCCTCCAGCATAGCTGGTATTATAGGCATGTGCCACCACACCAGGCTAATATTTTGTATTTTTAGTAGAAACAGAGTTTCACCATGTTAGCCAGGCTGGCCTCAAACTTCTGACCTCAGGCGATCCGCCTGCCTCAGCCTCCCAAAGTGCTGGGATTACAGGTGTGAGCCACTATGCCCTCCCTCCGAATTTATCTTTTTATAGCCCATAGCTATAACTATAAACTGTATGGTGTATCAGAATAGATATAGCTTATATATAGCATTACACATTTTTGCCTTTTTAATCGTACTAATAAAGCCAAATGTTCTTATTTCTTTTGTTTTTATATAGGGTTATTCAGCACAGTAACACTATTCAAACATTAATACACAAATTCCTCGTTTCAGCTTTAGCTGTGAGTACATTAATAAAATTGGCTGCACAGCATTCTGAGTGACTAAGGAGAATTTGTTATAGGAGAACCCTAAGTCTCAGAAATAGATGACATTAGGCCTTGTTTTTAATGGGTGCAAAATTAGTTTATAATTTAAGCAACTTGTTTTAGGTGTACCTATAATACGTTTCTGCTAAATCATTTTCACATTACAGACACCGGGGATGGCTTGCAAGATGCCTTTCTTATGTTCTTTTTATTCAAGAGCGAGATGTGCATAAGGGCATGTTTGCCACCAACGTGACTGAAAATGTGCTGAACAGCAGTAGGTAAGGGCGGGGCATAGGTGTAAAGGTGGGCAGAGGCAGGGATGGGTGGTAGGAGTGGGAGGGGGAAGTAATTCTCCTTAGTAACCTTTAGTTTCTTTGGGACTATGTCTCAAGAAGTGTTCACATTTCCAAACATTAAATGTTAAGCTCCAAAGGAAACTAAGGAGAACAGATGCTTTGGTGACAGTGCCATGTGGGAATAGCATTCTTGTTTTGTGGATTAATAATTAAATGGGTTTCTAAAACATGAAAGGCAAGTAGGAGTTCAGAGATGCATGTATTTCCAGATGCATATATTTCTCTGTTTTCTGTAATATAAATGTTGGAGACACTGTATTTCCTATTTTATAGCCAAAAGAGAAATCAGTTTGATATTGTTGCCAGTTACTGAGTACCTAGGTAGAAATTCTTGTACTAGAAAGTCATTGCTAGAAATCTTAAGAGAATGAGATACTGCCTTTGCTCTCACAGGAGCTTGGTTACAAATGGTAGAGACTGACTGGAACTCAGGTGGAAGGGGAAATAAACATTCTACAGTGTGGGAGTTTGGGTGAAGGTGTTCCAAACTCCCATGCTCTAGAATGTTTATTCTAGAATACTGACCTCATTGGTATGGCCAGTTTTAGAGGTCTACTTGGATTTGGGGAACAGGAGACCAGGGCAAATTAAAAGGCTGCTTTGACTTCTCAAGAGTCCTTTGCAGATTCTGTTTGTTAAGGCCTGAACAGGGATGGCACGTAGTACATACTCAAGAAATACTTCTTGAATGAATGAGTGAGTAGTTCATAATGAAGATGCATCAGCCATGGCAATGACTTGTGGAAATAT
The DNA here is from genome assembly GCF_001604975.1 of Cebus imitator. Classification (NCBI taxonomy): domain Eukaryota; kingdom Metazoa; phylum Chordata; class Mammalia; order Primates; family Cebidae; genus Cebus; species Cebus imitator. Next base: position 534,695 of record NW_016107815.1, on the reverse strand, counting down.
TCCTGGCCAGAATGCAATTAATGCTTTTTAAGAAATAGACTTGGGGTACTTTCATGTCCTTTGGTATTGGTCTTTTTGTATTAGTGAAATGTGGGGCTATGCGGAATTTTGCTCTACTTCACTAGTCCAAAATCAACACCAGTGGGAGAAAACACAATTGTTTGAAACTCTTAGATTATTATATATTCTCTTTTTTTGCTAAAACCTTCAAGTATGTTTATTTCATCCAGATGTTTTGACTAGTAACTGGGATCTTAGAAGTGGTTGAAGGAGGTTGAACCTCATGCTTTTTCCGCTAAGTCGACTGGAAGATTTATAAAACTGGATTAAATGTTTCCTTTTATCTCACTGCTTATTACTATGTGCTGTGCTCTTTTGATCTTGAGCTGTGTCTTTTAAACATTACTGGTTTGAGTTGAAAAAATATTTATGTCCCTTTTTGATCCCTCCCGGAGTTTTACGTATAGTTTTACTAATGGAGTCACAATAGAGTTAATAGTAAATTAGGTCTTCAAAAGAAAAATCACACATTAATTTGGTAGTAGAGTTTTGGATACCTCTGAATTATACGCCTAAAAGGATAACCTTTCTTTTACTCTCTTCTGCTAGAATGCAATTTTGTGTCTCTCACACTTTAATGGGAACATTCAAATTCACATAGTTGTCACCCAGTACATTTGAATTAAATTCTTCAGTCTGCTTTCCAGATCCTCAGAGATTCATTGATTTAGGAATATCAGTGAATATCCCTATCTCTCCTATCTCTGTTAATTGATAGGAGCCAGTGTCTTTAATAGCCAGAAAGAGCACTTCTAGCTTGAGCTTATTCTTTCATATTACCACATTTCAAAGAGAACCTACGTTTTGTTTGGGGATTTACAACTGCAGTTTAGAAAATACTGAATATAGAATGTAGTAGAGAACCAGTTACGTTGTCTCTCCATTTTCGTACCAGAGTACAAGAGGCAATTGCAGAAGTGGCTGCTGAATTAAACCCTGATGGTTCTGTCCAGCAACAATCAAAAGCCCTTAACAAAGTGAAAAAGAAGGCTAGAAGGATTCTTCAAGAAATGGTTGCCACTGTCTCACCAACAATGATCAGGTATTAAAAAGCAAGGCAAAAAGCTTTCAATTACAGCCATGATGATTTGAGCAAATAAGACTGAATTATTGCACTTTCCTAGCACAGTTCTCTTTGTCCAAAAGAAGTTTTAATGAATCCTAATATTAAACTCTTGTTTATATTCTTATTCAGCTTTCATGCACAGTAGCGCTGTGTTAGGCTTGAAGGTGCCTTCATCTCTGTTAATTGATAGCAGCCAGTGTATTACAATTGACATCTGCTCATCTAGACTAGTTGCGAACCAACTTTCACATAACCGAGGCATAAAAGGAGTGGTTTGCGTGCATCAGAGGCATCATTCTGCTCACTAAATATTCGTTTGCCTTGGTCATTTGCTTCTGCAGTATAAAGTATTATTAGAGTGATATGTGATTGTAGCCCATAATAAATGGATACTGCTGTAAGTAGTATATGTATATAAAGTTAGGTCTAATCCAGCAATTCAGGTACACATGCGCACATGTAAACACACACACAAAGTCATTTACAAGTACTTTTAGGTTGTAGGTCTAGAAATTTAAGTAGACAGAAGTCAACTGTATATACTTGTATGTAAAAATATATGTGTGTATATTTATGTTTTTTCTTTGTACTTTGTTTCAGACTGACTGGGTGGGTGCTGTTAAAACTGTTCAACAGCTTCTTTTGGAACATTCAGATTCACAAAGGTCAACTTGAGATGGTCAAAGCTGCAACTGAGGCAAGAATTTCTGTGAATCTGTTGCCCCGTTTTCCCCTCATTTGTAGAGTGCTTTTAGAGTTCTTGTGGAAATGTTCTCTTGTGTGCTGTTGTGTATTTCAACCCATTTGGAAGATTTTCCTTGTTTGTGGTAACTTCAGTAGCTGTGTCTTTGGGGAGGAGAAATGGGAGTACTTACCGGCAATATGCAGGATTCCTTTTGTAAGTTAGCTTCCAACAACCCTGAAAGCCTGGTAGAACAATCTCTGTTTTGTAGATGAAGCAATAGAGACACAGATAGATAAATAGGTTGTTTCAAGTGGCAGATAATAAGTGACTTGCCCTGGATTTCAAACCAATCCAAGCTTGACTCCATAACCTGTGCTCTTTTTATATCAGTAGAGCTGCTTCTCAGAAAATGTATAGGTCAACTGGAACTCTTGATTGCTCTTCTTCCCCCAACTGATTTCTGTTGTTATAGTTGCTCTTATTTTTAGCTCAAAAAGTATTACATTGAAGGGAGTTCATATTATTGGAATATGTTTTTAAGGAGTGAGTCACTAATTAGCCAGTGTTTGAGTGACTCTAGCCAAATATGCAGTTGCAAAGTGTGATTGAATTTTACATTTGAATTTTAAATTTGGCATTTTTCCCTTTGCTAGACGAATTTGCCGCTTATATTTCTACCAGTTCATAGATCCCATATTGACTATCTGCTGCTCACTTTCATTCTCTTCTGCCATAACATCAAAGCACCATACATTGCTTCAGGCAATAATCTCAACATCCCAATCTTCAGGTAAGATGAGCTTGAGATTTAAGGAACTAAAAAGATTATGTTTTGAATTTTTGGGTTTCTTAAATTGTACCTTTGGATATACCTTATTGTAAGGATGACATTAGCACTTTTTCTTTTATTATGAAAGTGATACGTGTTTATTGTGTAAAATTTGGAGATACGAAAATTGCATTAAGACTATCACCGTTATTTATTTTATATATTTTATGTGGGATACTTGGTGAACTGTGACTCCCTAAACTTTATGGCCATTATTTATCAAATAGATAAAAGGCAATTAGAAAGGCAAGATAGCAAAGTAGTGTACCAGGCTCAGCAGTAGGGAGTTGTGTGGTGGGGGAGGGGGCAGTGATGTGGGAGAGGGGTTACTGGTATAAAGATAACCATGCCTGGTACTTTGACCTCATAATTTAGTAGAGCTAGAACCACTTAAAAAGTACAGTATAATGTGAAAAGTGTCTTTTAGAGGTTTTCAGCTTTTTAAAGGTTTTTTAGAGGTTTTCCTCAATGCATTCCATTTGGAGGAAATAGTCTGTGCAAATGCAGAGAGATACAGGAGCATGATATGGTTGGGAAGTGATGGACAATTAGGTAAGGGGGAAATATGGGATGCATTGGGAAGGATCAGAGACTGAAGGTGTTAGCTGCATAGGTAGTGAGAGCCAGATCAAAACAATTTCTAAGCCAAGAGATTGGAGTCTGTCCTGTACTTGAGAAATGGTGTGTTCAGATTTGTATTTTGCAAGGTCATTCTGGATTAGAAAGAATGAAATCAATTCTGATTCCATTTAGATAGTTCAGGCAGAATGTAATGCAGGTCTAAATTAAAAGTATAGTAGTGCTTTTGGACAAGAGGGCATAGATTTTGAAGTATTTAGTAGCTTGAATTTATAAGACCCAATGCGAGTCCATATGGGGGCTCAGTAGAGAGAGAGGAAGTAACAAGATTCCCAGGTGTTTACCACCTAGGAAACTGGGTAGATGGTAGGTCTGATCACCAACAAGGAATTGGTGAGGAACTGGCTGAGCTGGTTTGGGAAGTTAAAGTTTCAAAACCTGAAAGCACAAAGCAACTCTAAGGTCAGCTCTGTGAGTAGAGAGTGGGTAAGAGGAGCATGAATTTAGAAAGAGACTAGAGGAAAGTGGGCTGGCTTTAGGAAAGGAAAGGTTGTGCAGTAGAGCTTCACAAGATGGCATTCGTCATCTTTGTGTGCTGCGTACTCAGTATCACAATCTAAGGAGCTCCTTCTTAATCCCTTGGTTCAGAGTTCTCTAGGCTTTCAGAGTTCTGTAGCTAACCAGACTCCTGTGACCAACTAAAGAGAAGCCATGCATTCATGCAGTCAGTGATATTTATCCAGCAGTGCTTTAGACAAGAGAGAACAAAATGTATAGTCCTTGCCTTCACATAGCTGAATGGATAATACAATAGAGTGTGATATGACCCTACAGGGTAGATGTGCTTTTCCAAGAATTAGAATATCTGTTTACTTTCCAGGGTACCTCTTCCCAGGACCAGGGAACCTGGGAAACTGAATTAGAAAGTCATTTGGAAGTTTCTGGTGGGCATAGACTTAGAGGGAAGAGGACTGTTCTGTTGGGGCTCTAGAGAGGCCTTGCTTCTCTTGTAATTAGACTATTTCCTGTACCCATTTCCTCCACATTTGGTTCTCAACTAGGATTTCTTGGAACTACGTAATAAACACTGATAGTTTTTCATAATCCAGCTTTCCCTTTCATGGACTCTGTGCCAGCCATTGTGTAGCTCATCCGTCCTTCAGACACAGCAGGCTGTAGATAACCCAGCCTGTTTTTGTGCAACTTTCTTTTATTACATGACAGCCTCCCCATTCCCAAACCACTTCTCAGGTGTTATTTTTGTAAATGGCTCATCTCATTCATTGTGAATTTATTCTGCAGAGTTTTACTGTTAAAGAGTGATTACTAAGCTTTGGCAACAACTTACTGTGGACTCCATGCATTTACTGTAGAGCAGTGGTCCCCAACCTTTTTGACACCAGGGACTGGTTTCATGGAAGACAATTTCCACAGACTAAGGGGATGGGGAGGATGATTTTGGAATGATTCAAGCACTTTACATTTATTGTGCACTTTATTTCCATTACTATTACGTTGTAATATATAAAAAAATAATTATACAACTCATCATAATATAGACTCACTAGACGGTCCCAACTGGGAGTGATGGAAGACAGTGACAGATCATCAGGCATTAAGAGTCTCATAAGGAATGTACAACCTAGATCCCTCAGGCACAGTTTACAGCAGGATTTGCACTCCTACGAGAATTTAATGCTACTGCCGATCTGAGAGGAGGCGGAGCTCAGGGGTTAATGCCACCAATGGGGGGAGTAGCTGTAAATACAGATGAAGCTTTGCTTGCTCTCCTGCTACTCATCTTCTGCTGTGTGGCCTGTTCCTAATAGGCCAGGGACCGGTATTGGTCTGTGGTCCTGAGGTTGGGGACCCCTGCTATACCCCAAAAATATATATTAACATTTATATTAGTATCACTTTACTTGAAAAGAATAGGAGGCTGTGAGTTTGGAAAGCTTGACTTAGACAATTTCAACTTCATGTCAAAATTAGTTTTGTAGAAAGAGACATGGGAATGGAAAAATTGTTTTATGCCTGCGTATGTGCAAATGAAGCATATTTTTGTTTCATGTTATGTTTTGGAAAGATGGTTATTCTTCGTTTCAGTTGGTAAAATTATTTTCAGTTGGATAAAATTATTACAAGGACCCCCTGGAAGCAATACTTATTTGAGAAAATTTCCCCCAAGGAGCTTTTATAATAAACATCATATTCATTTTGTAGTAAACATGCCATGAGCAAATTGTAGGATATCTAAGGGTCAGTGTCTTCAGACCCTGGGCAGGATTTTAAAATTTGGAAGTGTTACATAATACTCTTAAAATTTATACTATCACCTTTACGGTAACATGTCATTCAGACTCCTTTTGGCTTGGAACACATGTCATAGAGGTTCATTATACACAGTGATATCCCAAAGACTGATGAACATGTAAATGAAACACATCAATATATGGAAAATGAAAAAATGCCTGCATTTTTACTGTCAGCAGCCCATACAGCACATATGGCTTGTATCCAATTGGCAAATGTTTTGAATTAACTTGGAATGTGAGTATTCTTTTTACATTTTTCTTCATAAATAATTCATGCATTCTGAATTTGTAGTACCTTGATCCATAAGCTTGGGGGCTTCTTCATACGACGAAGGCTCGATGAAACACCAGATGGGCGGAAAGATGTTCTCTATAGAGCTTTGCTCCATGGGGTATGTATGATTGCTAATTATCCTTAGAGCCATTGTGTTGGTTATCACAGTAAAAGCAAAAATGACGCTATTGAGTTGGGATTTTTAAGAAACTACTATTTGGGTAATTTGAGTGATTATTGCTTAAGCTTGGTGATTTATTTTGTTGTTGTTATTACCAAAATAGAGCATTGGAGGAGCTGCTTTAATAGTGTGAATAAGATACTTTGTCAGTAGTGAAGTTATAGTTTTTTCTGTTTTGCTTTTTAAGATTTAATTTTTCTGAGCTCATTCTAAGTTGAGTGGTCTTGAATTCATGTTTTACTTTCTTCTCATATCCTAGCATATCGTTGAATTACTTCGACAGCAGCAGTTCTTGGAGATATTCCTGGAAGGCACACGTTCTAGGAGTGGAAAAACCTCCTGTGCTCGGGCAGGACTTTTGTCAGTTGTGGTAGATACTCTGTCTACCAATGTCATCCCAGACCTCTTGGTAATACCTGTTGGAATCTCCTATGATCGTATTATTGAAGGTCACTACAATGGCGAACAACTGGTAAGGGTACCTACACAAAAATTGTCTTTCTTTATCAAGTTTTGCTTTTAGATTTAACTTTTAGAATTTAGATTTGCTTTTAGAATTAACTAAGAATTTTTTTTTGGTACTCCCTATGTTTAAAGCACTGTATGAAATGTGACTGGGTGGGCACAGTGAGTAGCTTTCATGCCCTATTATGAACTTGATTGGTAGTGCTTATATGGTGTCTTCCTGAGCTTGGCAGAAATGACATGGTTAGATTTATCAGTGCTGACCTTGGTCATGGGATTGGGAAGTGGGAGAAGACTTGTCATCACGCTACCATCTCTGCTGTGGAAGATTATCTGTGGTTCTCCCTAGGGCTTACGGATAATGTGCATATTTTAAATTGGGCTTGAAGAACTGGTGGGGGTCGTGGTGGTGAAAACAGCTACAAATTAATTTGAGAAGTAGCAATAACTTTTTCAATACACCTTTTTATTGACGTGTAATAGTTAACAAGAGTATACAAATCATAAGCATGTAGCTTGAATTATCACGAAGTGAATACATCTATGCAAGCAGCACCCAGATCAAGGAACAATATTACCAGGACCTTTGAAACCCTCCTGGTGCACCTCCTATCTTTATCCCCTCAAGGATAATCATTAATTTAATTTCTTAAACACTGGGTTAGTTTTTACCTATTTTTGCACTTGCATAAATTGGATAATATGTGATCTGTACACATCTGATTTCCTTTGCTTAAGCAGGTGTTTGTGAGATTCATCCACATTGTTGCATGTAGTTTGTTCCTTCTCATAGCTGTGTAGTATTCCAGTGTATGAGAATACCACAATTTATTTTACTATTAGCAAAATGTTTGTCTGTAATCATTCTTGTGTATTTTTTCTTGATGACCACATACATTCATTTTGTTGGGTATGTGCCTAGGAGAAGAACTGATGGGTTGTAAAAAAAAAATGTGTATTTTCAGCTGTAGTAGGTACTGCCAACCACTTTATCAGAATGATTTTACCAACTTACCACTCCAATCAGCAGTTAAGAGTTCCAGTGGTGTTTAGTTTTGTTATTATTTATTGTGGAAATTTGGGGTGAGGTACTTATTTCAAGCTTATGGCTCCAAACATGTCAGAAATTCAAGAGGCTTTAGAAATTGTTAGGCTTACAAATGAAGCGATATGATTTGCATGGCACTCTACTTGTGTCCTGTGAATCTGTCCTTGATGTGTACCCTGTTCATTCTGTGTCTCACAAGTTCATTTATGAGTCTGTGTCCATTATATGTCCTGTCATTGTGCCTTATGTGTAATAGATACTAGGTGCTTACTGAATGAATACTCAGTTCCCGCTGTGATGCTGGATTTGCAATTACTTGGCTAATATTAGATATTTAGACTCTGGGGATCATCAGACCTCAGATAAATGGCCTCTTTGAAGTTTGATTTTTATTTAAGAACCACAGAACAGTTTTCCAGGCTATGTCAATTTTTCCTTTGTTAGTTTGCAATTGTATTTTTGTGAATTGTGTGACCATTATACTAAATGAAATAGTATTAGATGTTTCATTTTTCATTGGCTGAATTATATCTCCCAATGACAGGATTACATCTTTTAGCATCTTTGAATACCAAACATTTTCTGACAGGCCGCAGTTAATGACTCCTTCCTTTCCTTCTTCATTTGTTGTTCTTTTTCAAGATGAACTTACAGTTTCCATAAAACAGGTTATTCTGTGGGTAATAGAATGTTTGTGTATGTGTTGGCTTTCTCACTATGTTATTCTCACTATTGGAATTTAGGGCAAACCTAAGAAGAATGAGAGCCTGTGGAGTGTAGCAAGAGGTGTTATTAGAATGTTACGAAAAAACTATGGTTGTGTCCGAGTGGACTTTGCACAGCCATTTTCCTTAAAGGTGAGTGTCTATTGAAATGAAACCATGTCAAAGCATCGACCTGAGTCAGGGGGTTCCAGTGCCGACTCTAACAGCACCTCTCTGTGTGATGTGGGGCTGCAGTTTGCTCTCCCGTAAAATGAGGATTATGACAAAGGTGGTGTTTCCTACATTTTTCCACAAAATTTGCCTATTGACAAAGGAGGGTGAGTTTCTGTTTTGGGAAGATAACAGGCTCGACATTTATTGCCATTATTTAACTCATGGCAATCTAAGAGGAACAAAAAATAGGTAGAAGGAATAAGTTCTAGTATTCGATAGTACAGTAGGGAAATTATACTTAACAGTAACTTACTGTATATTTCAAAATAAGTAAAAGAGAAGAATTGTAATATTCCCAACATATACAAAAAAGATAAGTGTTTGAGGTGATGGTTATGCCAAATACCCTGATTTTACCATTACACGTTGTATATAGGTATCAAAATACCACATGTACCCCAAAATATGTACAACTGTTATATATCAATTAAAAACCCCAAAAGTCAAACATTTTGAGATGGATGAATGAATAAATGAATAATTGTAAAAAAATAAAAATTCATGTGAATCTTTCATGTGCCTTTATAATATGTTTTTATATCTTATTTTTAAAAATTGCATTTAGGGGAAATTTTTCCAACAGCTCCCTTAAAATCTGGGTAAATTTTTTTTTTTAATATGGAGTTTTGTGCTCCTGTTACCCAGGATGGAGTGCAGTGGTACAATCTCAGCTCACTGCAACCTTTGCACCCTGGGTTCAAATGATTCTTCTGCCTCAGCCTCCCAAGTAGCTGGGATTACAGGTGCTTGCTACCACACCTGGCTAATTTTTATATTTTTAGTAGAGACGGGGTTTCACCATGTCTGCCAGGCTGCTCCCGAACTCCCGACCTCAGGTGATTTGCCTGCTTTGGCCTCTCAAAGTGCTAGGATTACAGGCATGAGCCACTATGCCCAGCCAAAGCTGGGTAAATTTGGCACTTAGGATGATGCTCTCTGTGTCCTATTGTGTAGAATCAAGTTCCCATACATCCAAGGGATAGTGCCATCCTCATTGAAAGTCTGGGACTGGCTGGTGCCTGAGGTCCTTACTGTTTTAAATTCTTAAGATATTCAAATTGTAAGGAGAAGGAGAAGAATGAGTACAGAAGTAGGAAGCCCAGGGATAAGGAGCAGAAGGTCCTGCCTCCTTTTATTCTACTTCCTGGCTTCACTTTAAGAGATTCCAGCTGCTGTGGTAGATGCTTGCTGGCCTTAAATGCTTGATCTTTTAGAAGCTCACCATTTCTTGCCACTTTTCTTTTTCTTTGTTTTTTAAACGGTCACATAGCTCCTCTGTCTTGTTACAATTTGCTTTTAGATTGAGGTTCATTTGAAAATAATGTGACCCTTGGGTTGCCAGATTATTTTTAAGTATGATTATGTTATCACTAGTTAATGATATTAGGAATGTCAATTTTATGAAGATGTGTGAGAAAAGGTAAGAATTTTCTTTTAATTTTGAAATGATTTTGTTTGAGCATCCTATTCTTTGTGCCTTCAGTTCTTAAGTTCAGTTTCATGCTTAGCAACATTCTTGAGTCATTCTGGGTTTCCAAAGATATTTTGGGTTATAGAGAGTATATTCCATGTTCTACAGCATGGCTTATTTTATGAACAACTCCCTTTTAACCTTTGGAAGATGAAATTGTATTTTATATGTTGGTGGGAAAGTGAGAGTAAATGATCATGTTGTATTTTTTTTCTCCAGGAATATTTAGAAAGCCAAAGTCAGAAACCTGCATCTGCTCCACTTTCTCTGGAGCAAGCATTGTTACCAGCTATACTTCCTTCAAGGTAAAATTTGTAGAATTTTTTTTACAGGAATTAAGCTACTAAACATCTGATATTTCTTGTATTGCATAGATTAACTTTATTGAATGTATACATTCTTATTTTCACTTCTTTACTCAAGTAACTTTTGCCTTGGTCCAATAAGGGATGTTGAGATGACATGTTTTCATATTAGTTTGGAGGGTTTTTTTAATTACTTGCTTATAAAATCTTTTTTATTTTGCGAATCATATAGGAATTCTTATTTGATTTATACTTTTTGAATGCTTGAACTGATTTTTTTTGGTAGTAGGTTATGCGTATTGTATGTAAGTGAAATGTATAAAAGATTTCTGCTGTTTGAATTTTTCAGAATTCAAACTGAATTTTAATTTAGGGAAATTGAATATGAAGCTCTTCCTTTAATATGTGGAAATATTGAATTTTCAAAAATGTTTTAAAATAGTGCATCTTGCTTTATGTATTTTTCTGCCAGTGGTTTTGGAAATGATGTATATCCACAGACTGTTTAGTCATAACTAAATAACATATTTTGGCCAGGCCATAATGCGGTATGTTACGGAGGAAAACAACCCATAGAAATCATCTATATGTGGTTTGAATTTAAAATATGTTGCAATTTAAAGTATCTAATTTATTTAAAGATCAATTCCACATAGTTTGCCTTGTAAAAGAGTGTGGTTGTGGGTCGATTTTCAAAACACTTTTCAGACCCAGTGATGCTGCTGATGAAGGTAGAGACACGTCCATTAATGAGTCCAGAAATGCAACAGATGAATCCCTACGAAGGAGGTTGATTGCAAATCTGGCTGAGCATATTCTATTCAGTAAGTAGAATACCAAACCCTTTAATTCTACAATTAAGATTCATCATGGTGCAGTGTAATCTATACAGGTTTTGGGATCTGCTGAGGTTAGTTTCTACTTCAGGTTCTGTTAATTCACAGGTGGTAATAGGTGAGTTATTAGAAGGTGATACCATGGAGATTGAGATAATATGAGTTAAACATCTTATACAGTGTCTGGTAATTAGTAGGTGTGCATGTGGTAGTTTTTGTGCTTTTTAAAGATAGTATTAAAATGATTTGTTATCATTTTAATAAATGATTTTATATTTGTTGTACCACAAATTAGTTCAAATATTTGAACTAATATACCACAAATTATATACCACAAATTAGTTCACATCATTTAATAACAAATGATTTTATATTTGTTGTTATACTGATGAGCAACAGAGGCTTCTGTTGCTCATCAGTATATTTTATTTGAACTAATTTGTGGTACAACATCTAGATTTATAGTTGCATGTCCATTTCTCCTTTGACCTCATAAGCTTTTATAATGCAGCAAATATGAGTAGCTTTGTATAAAGCTTTCATTTAGCCACGGAGAATACGAAATGAATAATTAATGGTTCTGCACTCAGCGAGCTTATGCTGTTGTCGGTGGGATGGTTGTACACAAATAATTAAAGTGAACCCAGAGAGGAGTGTGAGTTCACTCCAGGACCAGTCTTCTTTAAGTTCCAAGTTGTATAGTTGTGTCCTGTCATGGAGGCTGCTTTAAAATCCCAAGGCAGTGCCCTGCTTAGCCCGGTTGTGATTTCTTACTTGCCATTCTCTGGGCCAGGACGCTGGTGATACTCTCAGCATCTCCTGCCAGTGCCTCTGGGGAGGCCTCCCTCCTTCACTTTGCTCCTCCTGTTCTGGGGGCTCCTATTCCTACTTGACTTTGGGCCAGAGGATTCTTTCTCAAGCACATTTGATTACATCTCTCTCCTGCTTAAAATCTGGATACAAAAAATAATACCTTATTGTTGAAAAGTTGGAACGTAAAGATGAAATAGATAGCAAAAACTCACTACCGAAATAACCAGTGGTGTTGCTATGTAGTCTCTCAAAATATTTTTTTACAGTTTTGTATTGTGCTGCTTTCTATTTATAACACATGTATTAATATTTAAAAATTATTTATAAATATTTTTAATAGCTATACATATAGTACTGAGTACTTTTTTTAAGTACTGGAGACAACTTCAATTCTGAGTGGTGAATGAAGTATTCATAAATTTACTGTTATCTTAGAAAACTCACAAATGTTACCATGATTTCAGATTATTATTCCATGGGTGTTCTCAGATTTGATTTATATAATTATAATTTTATGCAAATTCACAGTGTTGCAGTGTTGGATTGTGCACTCTAGTTATTCTCAAGTGTGTTTCTGTGCCTTTCTTTCTTACCTCTGGGTCAGGTTGAAAGAGGAAACGCAAACGTATTGAACACCCATTACTATGGCTCCTGTGCTGGGCCAATCATTTTATTCTCACACAGCCTAATGAGCTAGGGTAGTGTTTTCATTTTACCAGTGAGAAACGTGAGGCCAGAAATTTAAGTAATTTGCCCCAAGTCATGAAGTTAGTGAGTAAGTTAGGATTTGAGCTCAGATTTTCCTGACTTCAAATCAGCTGTTACCCTTCTACTACACTTTCCTTTTAACATGGGAATACCAGCAAGAAGAGTGGAGTTGTAGCTATAATAGACAGCAAGTGGGTGCAAGTCAAGGAATATGGAAATGGGAAATCCTGTAGAATTCAAACAGGCTTGTACTTTGGGTCTTATATTTCAATAAGGTGTCTCTTCTTCATTCACTAATTAAGTTCCATTGGCCTGGAGGTGGACCGGTCTTAGCCTGTTATATGATGAATAGTGATCTCTAATGAGGTTCCATTGTACCAGAACACTGTGATATTATAACTTCCTGTTGGTAAATCACACTTATTGGAAATGCGATAGAAGACTTTTATAGTTTTAAATACTCCTGTTTAAAATTTAGATATTTCAAATAAGTTCAGCTATATCTGAAAAAAGTGCAACTAAATAAAGCTTTGTGTTTGCCTTCCAGCTGCTAGCAAGTCCTGTGCCATTATGTCCACACACATTGTGGCTTGCCTGCTCCTCTACAGACACAGGCAGGTATGTCTGCAATGTCACCTGCAGTTAAGTAGGAAGCAGGAGAATGTTTTATCAGCTGCTTGAATACATATAATACATATTCAGGAGGCAGATTTGGCACACTCCTGGCCGGTGCTGAGATAAACAGTGAAATAAGCTGAGGACCCTGTCCAAAGGAGTTTATCAACTTGGTGGAGGAAGAGTCTACATTAGAAAACAAAACGAAACAAAACCAGACTGCTTAATATATGTAGTACTAAGACATTGCTTGATTAATAATATAAATAAGTTCTATTTCATTAACATGTAGTATGTATACTGATAGCAGATGCTTTTCAAATGAATTGACTGGCATTTTAGAACCCACCCTTTACCCTCCCAAAATACATTTGTCTGAGCTTTATGATGGAAGAAACCACACCAGTCTTGTCCCGTCATGTTCTCACTACCAAACACAGTGCCAATATATATAGGCACCCAATAAATATTTGTCAGATAAATATTTAAAATGAAGGGAATCTTGCTAAAAAAATAAGCACTTCTTACTTGCAGATGGCTTTTTTTTTCCCCTTTGTGATCTTACGTGTGCATATCATGTGTCGTGGCCAGAGTGTTCACTAGCATGTGTCATTCCTGGAGGACCAGCTTTTTAAGCAGTTTTCTGGCTCACTCTGCATTGGTGTTCTGGCCCTCCTCTATGTGCCAGCAGTGAGCTGCAGGAAAGCCAAGGCAAGGAGAAAGTCCTGGAGTGTTGGCCTCTCAGCTTTTTGGAAAGCAGGTTTCCACTGGCATGATACCGTTTTTGTCTCTTTAGGGAATCGATCTCTCCACATTGGTGGAAGACTTCTTTGTGATGAAAGAGGAAGTCCTGGCTCGTGATTTTGACCTGGGGTTCTCAGGAAATTCAGAAGATGTAGTAATGCATGCCATACAACTGCTGGGAAATTGTGTCACAATCACCCACACTAGCAGGAACGATGAGTTTTTTATCACCCCCAGCACAACTGTCCCATCAGTCTTTGAACTCAACTTCTACAGCAATGGGGTACTTCATGTCTTTATCATGGAGGCCATCATAGGTATGTCAGGCCTTGAAATATTTTCAGTAATTTTCATGGACAGTAAAAGAGCCTAAAACACATAGGGATATCTGCTTTAATTTGGGTGATAGCCCCTTGCTTGAGGGAATGTGGATATATTTTTAGTTTCCAAATGAAAATGTAATCTCCTGTTATATCACTGTTCATAACTACAATGAGTAGTTACCGAATTACCATTTGTACAGTATTATCCTTATTAGGAAAGGTAGAGTGTCTTGCTATCCAGGAGCTGAAAATCTGAGATGAAACATATACAGGGCAGCAAAGTGAGTGGAAGACCTCATTTGTGATAGGAGAAGAGAGGAAGGAGAGGACAGGGGTCTCATGTCATTGGAGAAGGTTTTTGATGGAGTTAGGATCATATGGAATCAAGAATTGAATCGTGGGATTTACTTAAATTTCTCCAGCAAATACAGGCCATTATTTTTGATGTATTAACAGTCTCTCAAGGTTATTCAAACCAGTTGAAGTTTTTCTTGGAGACTTAGAGCTGGCAACTTCATTGTTACTTTGCTTTTCTTAGCTTGCAGCCTTTATGCAGTTCAGAACAAGAGGGGATTGGGGGGGCCCGCCGGCACCCCACCTAACCTGATCAGCCAGGAGCAGCTGGTGCGGAAGGCGGCCAGCCTGTGCTACCTTCTCTCCAATGAAGGCACTATCTCGCTGGTGAGTGAAGACTCTTCAGTGTCGCCTGGTCTCTTTTCTTGAGCGTTTTCATGAAAACATAAACCCCCTGTGTGTTTCCGTTAGAGAATGTTCGGCCCATTGTTGACACTTTATATTCCACTCCTGGATTTCAATGACCACCAAACCAGTATGTCATTTCCTATCTTGGTTTGCTCTTTGGCTCATTGTTCCACTGAATCCAATCTGCAGCTATGAGCCATGATAGGACAGATTGGTCAGTGTTCTCAGCAGTCGCAGTCAAAGCTAGTGAGCACGTATTATGTATGAGGCACTGGGTCAGTGGTTTGTAAATAATTAACCTACCCACCTGTAGATGATGGAACCACAGGTGTTAAGAGTCAGAAGCAGCCTTAAAAATCATCTGTTCAACCCCTCTCAATTTACAAGTGAGGAAATCAAAGCCCAGCAGTACTAATGAGCATGTACATTATATACCCAAACACTTTTAGGCATTTATCATGAGACATATGTATTCAGCAGTAGATTTCTTTTTTTTCCAAACTCATCAACATGTAGAATTCATATTATATTTGAATTCTGATATTTTCCTTTGTATGACTGTGTCTTGAGATGTTGATGAGATGAGTACATGTGTTGGGAGTAGCGCCCCTTCCACGCTCTCCTTTGTGTGAGGTGTAGTAGTGCTCCTGTTGGGGAATCTATTTTGCAGGAACCTTGGGTGGTGGGTTGGGAGGGATGAGGGCAGATAAGACTCCTGATTGACCTTTCCCTTTCCTTGGTTTTTGTTTACCTATTCCAATGTTGTATTTCCTCATTCACCACTTTTGTGTACAGTATTTATTATAAGATAACTTCTGCAGAGAAATTGTCTTATAAAGTAAAAGAAATGGATAGTGGGGGACTGACAAGCAGCCTTCAGAGGGCTTGCCACATTGTGGGTGTGGGGAGAGCACTGAGCTCAGGCGTACCCTTTGCAGGTGGTGCAGCGTTGGGTGCTCTGCCAGAAAGTGACAGGTTTCTTCTCAGGCTTTGTCTATGACCGTGTGTGTATCAAGAGGGTGGGCGTTGGGAATCACAGGACTTTACCCAGTGGGGAGAGGGAGGTAAAAGAATGGAAGGATTTGGCAGCTACCTTGTACCATTTTTTTCTGCCTTAAAAAAAAAAGGATAAAATGGTGGCATTTACATTTAAATGACTTTTCTTTTCAGCCTTGCCAGACATTTTACCAAGTTTGCCATGAAACAGTAGGAAAGTTTATCCAGTATGGCATTCTTACAGTGGCGGAGGTAAGAGGAAGAGCTTTTCTTTATTTGCCTTTATGAAGTTACTTGTTCTTCATTCCCTTATCTTTTCTGCCACTTATTTAAACCAGTAACTGGCCAGGCTCAGTGGTGTGTGCCTGTAATCCCACCATTTTGGGAGGCCAAAGTGGGTGGATCACCTGAGGTCAGGAGATCGAAACCAGCCTGGCCAACATGGCAAAGGCCTGTCTTTCCTAAAAATACAAAAATTAGCTGGTCTTGGTGGCACACGCCTGTAAATTCCAGCTACTTTGAGGCATGAGAATTACTTGAACCTGAGAGGCAGAGGTTGCAGTGAGCTGAGATCATGCCACTGGACTCCAGCCCAGGCAACGGAGTGAGATTCAGTCTCATAAATATATAAATAAACCAATAATTACATTTGGTATGTTGTTATGTTCACATGTAGAGATGCAAAAAATAAGAATAAGGAGAGGAAGAGTCCTTTGGGATTATTTAATATTTTGGTTTCTATTTGTAAGTTGTGTTGTCTAAAACATATCCTGAATTGATTGTGTGACATCCAGAGGTTTGTATGTTAAGTCGAGACATTACACCTGTCAGTGTGCTTGTAGCTTGCACATCTGCAGTTTTCATTTTTGAGATTCTGTTTTAATTTTGATGGATTTGGTGTAGAGGGGATGGCCCAGAAAAGTAGATATCAATTAAGAATATGTGGGGGTGCTTTTATTTGATCTTTCTGGTAGCTCTCCCCTCCTACCCACTCTTTTCTTTTGTCCCCTGAGTTTGAGTTTGGAAGGGAAGTGGATTGACATTATGAATGGCTAAACACAGAAGAGCCAGGAAGGGCCAGAGAAGAGGACTGCCTTGTCCTGGCACCACTGGGCAGTTTGTGTGCCAGTGCATATTTATTTACTATCCTTCATCTCCTTGGCCTAGCAAGATGACCAGGAAGATATCAGTCCTAGTCTTGCTGAGCAGCAGTGGGACAAGAAGCTTCCCGAACCTTTGTCTTGGAGAAGTGACGAAGAAGATGAAGACAGTGACTTTGGGGAGGAACAGCGAGATTGCTACCTAAAGGTACTTTGGTGAAGAATTCTGGTGGATATGACAGGGATATGTTGGAGTTTATGTTGCAGTGAAATCAGCTGGAGCCCTGGTGATGTCTTCGTATCTAAAGAACCCCAGCTAGCTCTGGTACCTTCTATGTGGTAAAGACACTCAGACTGTTTGAGTTGAATTAGTACCTTATTCAGTTTAAGTAGAAAAGGAAAGGAGAGTCTGAAAAGTCAGGAGGATGAATGTCATAGGTGAGACTTTCATCACCCTTTTATGAAATACACAGGTACATACCTGTTTCCTTACACCTGCACCCCTCATGAGGCAGCAGTTTTGCTGAGCTGCCATTGGCCTGGTTGCCCTTGAGTCAGTCTTGCTATCCCTCCAAAAATTTCATACATTAAGCTCTTTGCTGTCAGTTAAAACAAATACCATTATAGGAGAAAATTTAGATTAAAAAAAATTGTCCCTTTTTAGAAAAATCAATTTTGTTTAATTTATAATTTTAGAACTTAGTAATAATGACCTGTCTTTTCTGAAGACCCTATGTGGGTTACTCTTTTTTGACAGTTAGAATTGTCTTCTTTTTCACTTGGATGATATTAGCTTCAAGATTGGGCAGTGATCTTGCTTTCACACCCTAGAGGGGCTTCACTGAACCAACGTGTTTTGGGTAGGTCCAGTGAGAGCCTCCCAGCCATAAAACACTTGTCATGGTGGCCATCATTCCCCACAGTACTGCACTGTGGGCAGAGGCCATTTAGGGAGGCAGGGAATAGGTGCTGAAGAAGGACTGAGATGGTCTTGTTGGTCCCCCATTGGCCTTTTTGCAGACTTGAGTCACTGTCGAGCCCAGGTTTCAAATTGTGGAGGGCCTGGTCTTAAGACCAGCTATTTTCAGTGACAATAAGATATCATAATTATGGCATTCAGTTGTGAAAATTTCTTCTAGGTGGCTGTTCAATGAACACAAGCCTCAAATACTATTTAAAAAAAGTGAGTGATTGCAATAAAGAGTGTTTGAAAGCCAGCAATTTTTTCCAGCAGAGATTCTCTGCATGAGGGGCAGTGGGCCGCTTTGAGGTAGTGCTGCTGTGCGTGGCCATCTTCTCACGCTACTGGCTCTCCAGAGAAAGTCCTCTGTCCACCTGTTTTGTGTCTCTTGTCACTTCCTCATGACCTCATCTCCTGCTTTTGCTCTCTCAGGTGAGCCAATCCAAGGAGCACCAGCAGTTTATCACCTTCTTACAGAGGCTCCTTGGGCCTTTGCTGGAGGCCTACAGCTCTGCTGCCATCTTTGTTCACAACTTCAGCGGTCCTGTTCCGGAACCTGAATATCTGCAAAAGTTGCACAAATACCTAATAACCAGAACAGAAAGAAATGTTGCAGTATATGGTATGTTAAGTCACTATTTGGTCTTTTAAAATCTTTGTTTTATTGATTACAGAAATTCACTAATTGTAGAAAATTGGAAAAATGCAAACTTATCCTGACCTCTGACTCCGTAGAGTATTACTATTTCTCTTCTTTGGTATGTTACGTAGGTTGAATGATACAGTCATGCACTCTTACATCTGGCTTTTTTCATGTAACATCATATTTGAGACTCGTATAGTCGTTCCATTGTTCTTGTTGTATAGTGTTCCGTTGTATAAATGTTTACCACATTTTATTCCTTCCACTGTTGAAGGATATTTGGGTCATTTTCAGTTCACAGCTGCTTTGAACAGTGTTGCTGTGAGCATGTTTGAGTACGTCTTTTGGTGAACATCTGTGCCCCTGTATACAGCATATCTGTGGGAACAGAACTGCCTGGCTGTAGGCTCTGGGCATATTCAGCTTTAGTAGATACCACCAAACAATTTCCAAGTGGTTATACCAACTGGTACTGCCACCAACAGTGTGTGTTTCACTTGCTGCACGTCTTGGCCAGCACTCTGTTGTGTTTGTTTTAGGAGGTATGATTGGGGTGACAGTAGTATTTTCTACAGTTGTAATTTGAAGCTGAATCTACTTTGAATCCATCTTTAGAGCCAGAAGGAATCTAATCTAATCACCTCATTTTATAGACGAGGAAAATACCCAGGGTCACACAGCTAGTTAATGGGTAATCTTGGGATCAGAATTCTTGTTTCCTAACCTCTAGGCCTGTCCTTTCTCTGGTTCCACTGATGTAGCAATCATCTGTGTACCACCGTATAGCTTAAAGAATACTTATACACCGTCTCATTTGATTCTTACAAAAGTCCTGCAAGATGGATGGTTTAGGTATTTCTACTTACCTCCATTCCTCTGTATTTCTCTCTCTTACACCCCCCTTTCTCTCCTTCTCCCTTTGTTTTTTACCTCATAGAGGACAAAGTAGGTTTAAAGAAGCAGCAAGTCATCTGAGACCTCACAGATTGCCAGTGGTAGAAGTGGGGCCCCACCCCTGTCTGCTGACTTGCCCTCATTCTCTTTCTAGCTCCCAATACTTTCTGTGGGTATTGGGATTGTCATGATTTGTTGGGCCTAACCATTTGATGGGGTTTTATTCTCTCCCTCCAGCTGAGAGTGCCACATATTGTCTGGTGAAGAATGCTGTGAAAATATTTAAGGATATTGGGGTAGGTGTCCACCATTTATGGTGTAAAATCTGTCTTCTGTTCTTTTTAGGTCTAGTCTGTTTGAGCTACCTTCGTGGTAGGGTGGACCCCGAGAACAGCGGCTTCTGCTGGTTTAATGATAAAGGCACTTTTGGGAATGGGGCATGTAGGATGGGTAGGGCTGTGTTGAAGGTCAAGCCCATCAGTGCAGATTTATTTGAATGTTCTGGAATTTTACTAATTTCACATCTATTCCCAAACTGCTAAATATAACTGGTATCAATATGTTTCAAGATGCTACAGGTTGAGTATCTCTTATCTGAAATGTTGGGACCAGAAGTGTTTTGGATTTCAGATGTATTTTTATTTTTATTTTGGAATACGTGACTTATACTTACAGGTTGAGCATCTCTAATCCAAAACCCAAAATGCTCTAGTGAACATGTCTTTTGAGCCCCATATTGGTGTTCAAAACGTTTCAGATGTTGGAGTACTAAAGATTTTTGATTTTTGGATTAGGAATGCTTAACCTGTACCACAGTCTTGGCTCTTAATTACTCTATATGGTTTTTAGTTACTTTCTTGTATTTTTACAAGTATTCCTAGAAGTATTCTCAAGTGTCCTTTACCTTCATGATTCATGGGGAATGTGAGTCCATAGAGATACTAGTGACTTTTTTGAGGGACTGTTTATAACTTTATCCTAAGGCATTTTATAGTATAGTTATGTTGGTTGAAATTTTAGAATATAGTTATGTTGGTTGACCTCTATTCCAAAAAAAAAAAAAAAAACCTTGCTTGCGTTGGTAACTCCCATCTCATACTCACACACACGCATGCATACATACTTAAAGCCACGATGTGGTTTTGTGTGCCTTTACTGCCTTCTGAGGTCTAGGATACCACAGGTCAGGTTAGTAATAGAAATGGGTGGGGTTTTTTTTTTTGCCTTTAATTTAATCTAAACTTTTTCTTTAGGTTTTCAAGGAGACCAAACAAAAGAGAGTGTCTGTTTTAGAACTGAGCAGCACTTTTCTACCTCAATGCAACCGGCAAAAACTTCTAGAATATATTCTGAGTTTTGTGGTGCTGTAGGTAACATGTGGCCCTGCTGGCAAGTGAAGGTCATAAGATGAGTCCCTTGTAGGTACCAGCTTCTGGCTTGAGAGTTGAAGGTGCCGTCACAAGGTCAGGCCTGCCCTGTCCCGAAGTGACCTCCTGGAAGACAAGTGCCTTCTCCCTCCATGGTTCTGTGATCTTCCCAGCTCTACGTCGACACAGAAGCCTAGAGATAACACCTGGGGGGACCTCAGCCTCTATTCACAACTCATAATCAGTAGACTACAAGATGAAATCTCAATAAATTATTTTGGAGTTTATTAAAGACTTACATTTTAAGTCCAGCTTTTAAGGACTAATTACTGTGATGGACACAGACATGTAGCTGTGTTCTAGAACTGAATCTTGTATGGTATACTTAATGCTGTCGGGTAATTTGTTGGTATATTTTCTGGCTAATGGTGAATGCTCTCTTTAAAAATAATTTAGTCATCCATTCGCTCTTTCTCAGTTTTGTCTTTGTCAATAGTAGCTACATTTTTAATGGGAGCACCTTTTATCCTAAAGTGCTTTATAAATGAATGGACTGATACATATCATACCCAGGTATCACTGTGTTGTCCCTTGCGGTCAGATTTAGAAAATGTTTTTAAGAGCTATGTGAAAACAGACCATATTAGTTTAGGTCAGGAACTGAGATATTGTAATCAAATAGCTGACATGAGGAAGTTAATTTAGCTGGCAAAATTCTAGTTAAACTTGGCCAGAAAAACTGGTGTTGAAAGCTTTTGCTCCTATAAAAAAGTGCCATTGAGTTTTAAATGACCAGCAAGTATTTAGAACCCTTCTGTTTTATGTCTGTACCCCGTCCCAGCCCTCAGGTAACACTTGCCTCTCACAGGTACAGCTGTTTCTTGGAAGTCCACCAACCAAATAGCAACTTTCCTAACTTGATGAGCTTGAGCTGACAGACTCTGTTAGAATACAGTGCTCTGGCTACAGACCACTGATGAGGGCTTCTGTGCTGCACACAGATTGTGCAGTGCACCCCAGTCCAGGCGACTAGTGCCCACCCCAGTTGTGCAGGGCACCGCCTGTCCAGTTTATGTATGTGGTGGCCCTACTGACTGGTAATGGTTAGAGGCATTTATGGATTTTTAGCTTTGAGGAAAAACCATGGCTTTTAACAAATTTTTATGGGTTATATGCCTAAACCCTTGTGCCACATAGTGGTAAATAATTATAAAAAATGATCTGTTCATAATAGGTAGGTGCCTTTTGTGAGCAGGGAGCATAATTATTAGTTTATTATGGTAATTATGGTGATTTCTTAAAGATCATGCAATGTTAAAATATTTTCTAACAGTTTACTGTTGCTTATCTTTAAGATATTATGGAATTAAGAATTTTTCTAGATGAGTGTTACACAGATTCTTTGAATTTAGTATAAAAGTACTGAGAATTAAGTTTGTAACCTCCGTAAGCTTGGATTTTAAACACTAATAGTATCTCATAAATAACGTGTATTTTGGGAGAGGGATGGATGCTGATTGATATTTCACATTGTATGAAATATCATGTTTGAAATTCATAGCAATAATGCTATGCTGTTGTGATCCCTCTCAAGTTCTGCATTTAAAATATATTTTTTCTTTATAGGAATTCTTGTACCATTAAGTCATTGTCAGTTGTAGTAGCTTTGATGTTAAATAAGATATCACATTTTAGCATTCCATTTTACTGAGTAGGGTAGAAGAACACGTCTTTTTCTTGGCTACTTTGGAGGAATCTCAGGGAGTCTTGTGTATTCCCTTGGGTGTTCCCCTTATCAGGGGAAATCAAACATTTCACTGGTCTCTTTTTTTCATCCTTTAAATTGTAGATTAAGGATTACTCAAGCTCACCATTAGTCAAGGTTGGGACTCAGTTCCCAGTGGACACTCTGCCCTGCCTGTCACTGCTACAAAGAGCTGCTGCTTTGCCAGCCTGAGCAGAGAAAATATGGCTTCTCTTGCGTTATTTTCCCTTTTGGTTGGTTTTGTTTTCTAGAAGTTCGATCAGATGCTTTGGGGAATGCAATGTATGATTTGCTAGCTCTCACCACTTAACTCACTGTGAGGATAAATATGCATGCTTTTTGTAATTAACTGGTGCTTTGAAAATCTTTTTTAAGGGAGAAAAATCTCAACCAAAGTTAGGCTCATCCAGACAAGCTGACCTTTGAGTTAATTTCAGCACAACTCATTCTTCAGTGCCTCATGACAAAAAAAAAAAAAAAAAAAAAAAAGCAAGAAAAGCATCTTCACAATAAAGCTTCCAGATGCACCGTTTTGCTAAAAGATACATTCTCATTGTTTTCCAACAGCAATGGCTTCCACATAAGGTTAAACAAACTAGGTGCTTGTAAATAATTTATTAGTTTACTTTATTGCATTTCTATAACATGAAATGCATGCCCTTCAGGGGAAGACTGTGAGTCAAGTTAAAAACACACACACACACAATATTAAGCAATATGAAACTACTCTGTTTTTAAAAATGAGAATGTCCTAAGTGATTCAGAAGAGAGGAAGGAATTTTTGCACTCTTAAAATTGCGTGAAAAACAAAGGCAAAAACCAGTGTGAAGTATGTAGAACTGCTAACTGAGAAGGCATCGAGCCTTCCTTCTGAGATCTGTTAATTCTCACAAAGTCATGAGGGTAAGTGGAGAAAATATTTCTGGGATTACAATGAATGTAAGCTCAGATTGTGGAATTTTCAGTAACCTGGATGGGGAAAAGCATCTCCCATAGTGCTCCATGTAATATGAGTGTTCTGTGAGATGTTCATCAGTGTGTTACAGAAATGGTGTTGCTGGGAAACTAAGTTTGCACATGGAAACTTACAATGCACTTTAGCACAGTAAGGGCTTGACATCCAGCAGTGAAAACTGTTTAACCCAGCATTGCCCAAACTGTTTTGACACCAGGACATTTTTCTCCTTTTGGATACCTATGAACCTCTCATTAATGTCCTGTGGAGAACATTTTGGGAAACACTATGTTAGATAGTTCTTTAAGGAGACAAAACGGTAATGAACAGATGGCACTGGGGCAGAATTTGCATGCATTTTGTAACATCCAGTGTTGCATTGAATAGGTATGTATTTCCTCCCCTAGAGAAAATAAGCACAGAAAATTATAACGTAGGTGATTGGAGTTCTTTCCTTCGATAGAACAGCCCCAACGATCCTGGCCTTTTCACTGAAAGTATCAGAATACATGGATGAATTGGGGTAAATAAGGTTTTAATTCAGATCTAGAAGAAAGTATTGTACAATGGAATACAGATTTTTATCGACAGGTAGTTGTAGTGTTTAGACATGACAGGACCTATTGTTGAGGTTTATAAGACTTACTATGGGCTGTAAACCCGTTTTTTAAAACTTCTTAGAAACTTGAGACTTGCCATCTGGCATTTTAGTTTAATACAAACTAATGATTGCATTTGAAAGAGATTCTTGACCTTATTTTTAAACATCTAAA
This sequence comes from Cebus imitator, assembly GCF_001604975.1. Taxonomy (NCBI): domain Eukaryota; kingdom Metazoa; phylum Chordata; class Mammalia; order Primates; family Cebidae; genus Cebus; species Cebus imitator. The sequence goes on along the minus strand of NW_016107815.1, from coordinate 510,284 downwards.
GCTCTGAAATGTTTTGATGGAAGGTATTAAACTATTTGCCTGTGTACAAAGAAATGTTAAGATTGTTGTAAAAAGAATTACTGTAAGGTACTGTGAAATACTGCGTGATTTTGTGAGCGAAACATACTTGGAAATGCAGATTGATTTTTATGCTTGTTAATGTATTGCAAGAAACACACAAAATGTAGATTCGTTTTAATAAACCAAAAAATTAACATATTCCTGATGTGTTGGATTTGTATTTAAAACAGTTTCTTACATAATTCATTATACAAACAATTATTCTTTTCTGACTTTACATAGAAACTTATTAAAATGCTTAATGGTATCTTCCATAAATGTATGACCCTACATTACATGCTTTTATTATTGACCCACAGCTTTCCAAATTTGATCAAGCATTTGGAGATGCAGGTCTACTTAGCTATTGCTCTCCTTTTACTTAGTGAATATCCATATTCTAGAGAGATTCTTTGGGTTTTTGTAAAGATTTCTTTAAGCTTGGTGCTTGTTACAGTTTTGCATATTTAAGTTTATAAAAAGTGTTTTCTCTACCAGTTTATCAGAGTGGATCAAACAATATTAGTTTACTTTTTTGACTAGAAAATTCTTTTTTCAGAGCACAGATAGATTTTATGGATTCTTTGAAAGTTCTCAAATACAGCCTGATCTCCATAGTGTTCTGGGAACAGTGGTAGAGGTGTACCTGCTGATGATGTCCATGTCATTTGGATGCATGATGTGACTGTGAAACTGATTGATGCCCAAGACCATTCCATCCGTTCTCCAGCCAACCCCTCCCTAAATTTTGAACCCTTCTGATTTCCTCTGTGATGTTGTTGCTGTGACTGTGCCCTTATCCTGGCACTAGCAACTCTCTTGCTGCTGCGAGAGGTCACCTTCCTTTTATTGTAGCTAAATTCTGATAGCCACTAGGTAAGTGGATGTTAATTTTGAAGCCTCATCTCTTGATGTTTAGTCTACTTTCTAATTTTAGTCCTAATATTGTCCTTTTTAAGCTCTTGCTGTCTTCTACACACTTAGCTAGTAAAATTTCAACATGCCTCCTTGAAAGTACAGGGGCACTTGTGGTATTGACACCCCCACCTGGCTTCCCTTGCCCCTTCAGTTTCCATGGCCCTGTTGTCTCCCATCTCCCTTCACGACTCCGTTCTTCTCCAACTTTTCCTTCCCTCCCATGCTTTACCAGATAGTCCTGGTGGTGTTGACGGATCCTCTGATTTAAAAAAAAAAATCAATATAATCTGAATTTGTGTATTATGTGAAAGCATCTAACTTTTACATGATAGTCCAACAACATATATGGATCAAGTAAATTGCCTTTCTAGGCCATTTCCATATTGGCAACTGCCAGTTCATATCATTTGGCCTAGGAAAAAGAAGCATGAAAGGACCAGTTTCAAGGTGTCCCTTCCAGGAGGAGCTACTAGGCAATCCCCAGGGGAGAGAAAGCTAACCTTGGTCGCCTGACTTAGGCAGGGCTAAAGCTTGAGGCAAGTATCTGATGAAGACTGGTGGTGTTTAACTAGGTATTGAACACATCTGGGTCAGCCTTCGACATCTGACTCGCTCCTGTGCCCATGTCAAAGATAGTGTGTATTGAAACAAGCTAGCATTGAGGGCTGACAGGTGATTAGAGTAAATGAGTGGACAAACTCAATTTCCAGCCTTCTGGGAAAACATCTTGCCTCTTTTGTCTTGCAGGTTGGTGGAAGATCAATAAGGAAAGAACACACACGGACACGCCCTCAACTACCTGCTCAAAGTTCCCAACCTACATAGCCAAGATACAGGTATTGATCGACTTACCACCTATGCAACGTACGACCATTCGACTTTACGACCATAATCGCTAGCCACGACTGCTCTGCGTCTGGCAGCACAAACATTGCCCAGCTGGGCGTACGACAGTGCGGACCAGCTTCTGGCAGCACTATCATCTCCGCGTCCACCATTTCAACTGTACATATAGTCTACTCAACTTATGACCAAATCATGTTACTACCAGTCCGCGGTCCCAACTGTGGTCATAAGTCGAGCACTAGCTGTACATCATATGCTACTTACTACAAGTGAGGTGATTCCCTAAGGCAAGAGCAGAGGTAGTATGCCTGAGTGTGCATTTCACCTTGTTGTTTACTTCCTTACTGGTGGGCTAATCCTATGCCCATGCCCTCCTTTTTCTTTGTAATTATCAACAATCCCCTCTGACTCTTAGAAGAGTCTAGGTGTGTAGGATAGACTGTCTGGTTGCTGTATTCATGGGCTGTGCAGCTGCTAGTGACAAGGAATTTTGCTGGAATAGAGAAAGAAGCTATTTCACGCGGTGGCTTATGCCTGTAATCCCAGTACTTTGGGAGGCCGAGGCGGGTGGATCATGAGGTCAACTGATCGAGTCCATCCTGGTCAACAAGGTGAAACCCCGTCTCTACTAAAAATACAAAAATTGCCTGGGCATGGTGGCACACGCCTGTAGTCCCAGCTACTCGGGAGGCTGAGGCAGGAGAATTGCTTGAACCAGGGAGGTGGAGGTTGCAGTGAGCCGAGATCACGGCATTGCACTCCAGCCTGGGTAACGAGAGCAAAACTCCATCTCAAAAAAAATATATATATACATATTCAGGTTTTTATCACCTGAGGATTTTAACAGTCTTTGAGTTTACGTGTAAGGAAATGTTTATGCACTATAAAACATTTAACTTCCGCTTCTTGAACCAATCTTAGCACTTGTTAGAGAGAACTCAGAAATAACCCAGTTGTCCCCAAGTAATGTCTCTCAGAGAATCTCACAAAGCCCAACTCTTTTACTTTTGGAGGGTTTGAGGCCAAATTTACCTGCTTTATTATTTCCCCATTGTTGAAATGGTGGGCAAACATCCCGCATCTATTTCATGATTCTAGGTATATGTGGTGGGGAAGAGAGCACTGATTCCCTTCTCCTAATGAGGAAGAAGTAGTACAGCATGGGGCCCACAGTGCGGATTTCGCGGAGCCATGGGATATGGTGGCTGTCTACACCAGTGGTTGTCAAGTGTAACCAGACAAGCAGTATCAGCATCACCTGGGCAATTTGTTGGAAATGCAGCTACTTTGAGCCCCAACCCAGAGACCAGCAATATGTCTTTTAACAAGTCCTCAGGTGATTAAAGTTTGAGCACCCTTGCTCTAGACACATTACCTTGGCAAAATTTGGCATTTTGCACTTCTACACAATATACTCCAGAAGCAAAAAACAGGGGAGAGCACATGGGTGATAAACGCCCTTCCAAAATGGCTTTTCCTCCAGGACATATTAAAGCAATCAAGTAAATGGGACAAAGCTGGGCTTTCAAGTAACAGTACTTACGTCCTCTGTGCACCTGTAGAGATGTTTCTACAATGAGAAATGGCAGCCTCGAACCTTATCATTGCCTGGCCATCTCTGTAGATGCTGGCATAGCTCCTGTGCAGTTGGGCGACTTACACCACAGTTAGGCATTGAGGTGCTTCTCAGCCCTCAATCTGTGAAAAGGAGGCTTGCCCGAGTTTAATTCTGTGTGTGAGTTTTATACAGTCCTTTAAACTGATCCCTTGGTCGGTAAACCTAGGGCTGAGAGCTAGCTTTCTTGTACATAGGCAGACTTTGAGCTGGTCACATCACTTCTGTGGGCATGGTCGTTCTCCATATGGCATAGGTGCAAATGCGCAATGGATTTTTGAAGATGAAATTAGGTTTGATGAACGTGGAAGTGTTCTGTAGGCTTGCAAGTGTGAAACGACTGTGTGTATTTTGTATGCTTTCATATGATGGCCAGTTAGGTGTGGCTGCAGAAGAGACACAGTGTATTGTAGTCACAGGTTGCAGCGACAGGAGGCATGGGACACACTGCACAGGGCCACATGGGAAAGACTGGTGTGGTCAGGAGGCAGAAGACAGGAGTGAGCGGTGAGCTTAGGTCAGAGCCTTTATTGATGCTTCTGAGGGAAAGGCAAGCTAGGTCAGGGCAGAGTGAACCATTTAGTATTAATAATTAATTGAACAGTTGGATAATTTCATTAGGTGCTAGGCTATAGTGGTGGTCCCTAGTTTTCTGGTATTGGTCCCTGGGATGAGTTAAGTAGAGCAATATTGCTTACAAGGGTGCATGGCCCAGATTGAGAAGGAATGGCTCTGGATTAATTAGTGTGGATATCAAAGTAGCTTCGGGCTGAGTCCTTTGCTATCTCTAACAGTTGGCTAGTGCCAGGACGGGCAGTCTCTCCCAAGCCAGACAGTCTTTTTAAGCTGTCAAAGAATCAAAGGACAGAAAGTTTAGCTCTGAGGAAGCTTATGCGTCCTTCAGACGGAAATTAGGGGTCAGGTCACCTAGTATTCTGCCTCCAAGTTTTACAGAAGAGAAAATTACCAGTGCTCGCACAGTAAGTTGATAGAATCTAGACCAGAAGCAACATTGTTTGCCTCAGTCCAGTCAACACCAGCCAAATGGAACATGGACAAGTCAGTAAAATGACTAAGTTCTCCCGCAGCAAAGTTGAATCATCCATGTGTTTGATGTGAAGCTTGGCGAATGACATAATGATGCGGAACTGGAAGTTAGAGAATTGGCTCCAGCAAAGCAGCGTGGCAGACATACCTAGCACTGACTTGTGTTTCTATTGTTAGTCATTGTGGTGCCTAACCCAGGACCCACTCTTGATCTCTCTGTTCTTCTTGGCTTAAATTTCTGCAACACTGTGCTAAGCACTTTGTATGTATCATCTCTAATCCTCTGGGGTGGGTACTATTAGTCCCATCCTACCAGTGATGAAACTGAGGCTCAGGGGTGAAGTAGTGTGCTGAAGATTCGTAAGACAGAGTTCACATTTGCTCTTGATCATTGTAACACTTCTTTCTGGGGTTTGCAAACCCAAGGAACCTTCAACTTGGAGCAACTGATAGAAGCACAGGGAAAACGGTGCTTAGGAAAACATCCTTAGGATGGGGGAGGAGAAAGTAAGCAAAGGGCTTTGCAGAAGCCCTCTTAGACTGTCTTGCACAGAGCTGAGCAGGAGGAGAGTCTTTCAGGTTGAAAATAACCAGAATGTGTTACCGCTTATTGCAAATCTGTTATGGCACAGAGCCATACTCAGCAATTTAGCTTAGGGTGGTATTTTTAGAATTGTATGCTCTAGACACCATGCTGATCATGGTCCTAAACAACCCTAATAGTAACCTGAATGTGAGCAATTTCTCAAGGTCATGGTGTCGGGAAGCTGTGTGGCTGCTTTTCCAACTTGATCTTCAACATTGTGTTTTACAAATGCTTAGTGGAGTCACTTAGCACCCCTGGTGGGTCCATGTCTGGAAGAGAGAACAATGAATTTGAAACAGAATCTGAAGATGGCATTTGGGAAGTGGTTTGCACACAAAGCCAGCTTTAGTCGGGTTCACTACGAAGTCTCCCACCGTGTTAAGTGGGCCGGAAAACTCACTGTGTCTTGTGGCTGAGGGAACAGGCAGCCGTTCCGCCCTGCTCTCCCTCCCCATGCAGATTCTGGTCCCTTCCCCTCCATCTACAGTCAGGAGACACCTCTCCCCTCCAAGACACCGAATGGATGACTTCCAAACCTGCAATCCTGGGACGTTAATGATACTAACAAGGCCAAAGCTACATCATACTTTAAGGCTCTAAACTACAAGCTATTTTTTCATTTGTTTGTTTTTATAGAAAGTGTCTACCTCCAGATCAGGAATTTTCATAGACTCTGTTTTGTAGGAGCCTTCCAGCCTCCTTAACATTCCCCCATAGAAATTCCCTCTCACTGCAAACACAAAGCAGGAAATTAAATTTGGAGAGTATGTCTAAAATGTGCAATGGAACACGATCATTGTTTCTGGTCAGGATGAAACTGAATTTTATTAGTAACAACCTTGCATTTAGTTCTTTCTCTCTGTGACAATTCATTGCA
>NW_016107815.1:471409-504265 GCF_001604975.1 Cebus imitator | reverse complement strand
TTTTTTTGAGACAGAGTGTCGCTCTGTCGCCCAGGCTAAAGTGCAATCTCGGCTCGCTGCAACCTCCGCCTCCCCAGTTCAAATAGTTCTCCTGCCTCAGCCTCCCAAGTAGTTGGGACTACAGGTGCACGCCACCACGCCCAGGTAATTTTTGTATTTTTAGTAGAGACAGGGTTTCACCATATTGGGCAGGCTGGTCTTGAACTCCTGACCTCAGGCGATCCACCCACCTCAGCTTCCCGAAGTGCTGGGATTACGTGAGCCACCGTGCCCGGCCTCATTGCACTTCTTTGTTCTAATCTTTTGAACCAGGCGTTTCAGCTGACATGGTATACCTATGCCTGCTGTTTTAATCCAGTTTTATTAACCATAAAATCGTCTGAGGTCCCAGGAAATAATTTTATATAAAGGTGAAATGTGGAGGTGGAAAGAGTGTCTGTCAGAAAGAAGTGGGTCTCAAGGCTCTGTGAGTGGCTAGGACTTGATAGATACTGAGTGTGGAGTTACTGTGGCCAAGCCAGGCACAGGCAGGAGACACCCCACACCAGGTGAACTCCCAGAAAGCTCCAGGGAAATCAACTTTAAAAATTACAAAATGATTTTAAAGGGTTAAATGCTTTGCTGTTTTAGGTAGTCCCTGGCCTGGCAAGGTCTTTGGTAATCTGCAGGTCATGAAGTCTGCAAAGTAGAGTTAGTAACTGGTTATATGCCTTTGGGCACACACTTGATCTCTCTCTCCCTTGTGTGAAGTAGGGCTAATAATAATGAGTGACCACATGTCTGGCGGGAGTGTTAGGAAAACCAGCCGAGCCAGTGTGCGGTGCTTTGCAGTGTAGTTTAGGTATAAGGATGGGCTTTGGTCACGGAATTGGACTTCCTTGAGGCAGAGTTTTGCAGTAGATTGGCCTCTATCCCCTCAGCCACCCTGGACGACAGCCATGGATGTTCCTGCACCCCCTCTCTTCCTGGGTCTCTCTGCGGAGGGAGTTCTTGGTCTCTGCCTCTGGTGCTTGGGGGCTAACACTCCAGAGGTGAGAGCTGGGACATAAACAGCCCACCCTCTCGGCCCCTCAGGGCGTGCTTTGGAGGGTCCCTGTGGGTGGGATGATGCTCCAGTCGCCCACGGCAGTGACCCACTCACGAGCGCCCGTTTCTTGGCTTCTCCCCTCTGTGTCTCCCTTTCACAGTCTCTGACTGGGCCTTCCTGACGTCAGCTCTCATATAAATGACTTGCAGCCAACTCTTTTCTCTGAAGTGGCTTTTACAGACACCCAAACTAAGACTATTTATTAGACGAGATTCTAAGCCAGCCTGGCATGGTGGCTCACACCTTTTATCCCAGCACTTTGGGAGGCTGAGGCAGGCAGATCACTTGAGATCAGGAGTTCAAGACCAGCCTGGCTGACATGGAAAAACCTCATTTCCACTAAAAATATGAAAATTAGCCAGGCATGGTGGCACATGCCTGTAATTTAAGCTACTCGTGAGGCTGAGGCAGAAGAATTACTTGAGCACGGGAGGCGGAGGCTGCGATGAGCCTAGATTGCGCCACTGCCCTCCAGCCTGGGCAACAGAGACTTCATCTCAAAAACAAAAAAGATGCTGAGCTATGAAGCCACGTCAACAGCTAGCGTTTCCAAAGACTGTGAAGTTGCCCTCACCAATGCAGTGTCACTCTAGATTGCAGAACAGTTAGAGGGAGAGAGAGAAGCTGGCATTTCTAATTCCCGGTTTGAGGTCACTGCCAGAAGTTGGTGATGAGGAATGATCTGGAAATACTGCCCTGGTTCCTTTGCACATTGTCAGGAAGAAAGACGATCAACTTCTGTGGTTAGAGAGATTAGGATTCCGGGTGGAAAGTGTTCAGGGAGGGTTATCACCATCATTAACGTGCATTCGCAGAGCCTAGAAGGTACACGTTCACAGAAGGTACAAAGGGCCAACCATGGCCTCACTGGGGCAGCCCTCTGCCTCTTGGAGGACACAGGACTTTATCCAAGAAAAGTTACCTAACGATATTGTAGCTGGAGATTTGGATGGTGATTGAGGGAGGTCTCAGAGTGAGTTTTTAATTGAGCCTTGAAAGAAGGGAAGGAACGAGAGTGGGGACAGGAATCCCTTTAACGGTTCACCAGACGGTTTTTGTTTTTGGTTTCTTTTGAGACAGAGTCTCACTCTTGCCCAGGCTAGAGAGCAGAGGCACGATCTCGTCTCACTGCAACCTCAAGCCTCCAGGGTCACTGGGATTACAGATGAGAGCCACCACGCCCGACTCATTTTTGTATTTTTAGTAGAGATGGGGTTTCTTCATGTTGGCCAGGCTGGTCTTGAACTCCTGATCTCAAGTGATCTGATTGCCTCAGTCTCCCAAAGTGCTGGGATTACATGTGTGAGCCATTGCGCCTGGCCCCAACAGTGAAATTTAAACTCTTACATGTTAATATGTGAGGCCTGTGCGTGGCCACACACATTGGTGACCTGTAGGCTCCAGACAGACCTGTCTATTTTGATAATTTTAAATTATCAAAGAAATGAGGTCCATGTTTCAAATGGCAGAAAATTTTTCTGTAAAGTTCTAGCTTTTATTCAAAAGCTAGAGTCTGTGCCTTGGCGTGGAGTAGGGGGTTGCTAGTGAACAGAGCATTTGGATGGGGCGTGTGTCTTTCGTGTGCCACACTCCCCCTACCCAATTGTCTCCTGGCTCTCAGGCCAAGGCTCAGGGTTTGTTAATTATTGGACGTACACTGTTTTCTTTGGTTTTTCCAAAACAGAAAGCAATGTTTCCAAATGCCTATCTTTATTTAAAAAAAAAAAAAAAGCAGACAGATGATTTGTTTTTTTCAGGGTAGAGGTAAAGTAATACATATTGCGTAAGAACGAATTGCCAGTCATTGAGCTAACAACTTTACAGGCACGACTAGCCACCTCCCGTTTTACAGATGAAGAAGCAAAATGAGTGAGTCTTGAGAAACTCCTCCAGCACTTAAGGGAAGCATGATGATCGGGCACTCAAACTTCAGCTCTTCCCACTGAATCTGGAGCTGCCTTGACCTTGATTTTCTTCCTGGATGTCAACTGGATTTCATGATCTGGGTGTACTAACTACCCCAGCCAATGCATTTGGGTATAGGTTTCGAGATGAGGGGAGGGGAGGGAGAAGAAGGAAGATAATGCACTAGAAAGCGGGACTTTACCCAAAAAAAGTAAAGCCGACTTCCCAGGACCCATGTGTCTGCCTTAGGAATTAAACCCACCTGTTCCAGGATAGAGAGGCTATAACTATTTGAGGCAGGGAAGCGCACACCACTGTTGAGTGTGATGGGTGGGGCAGTCTCATGTCAGGGGCCTCAGATAATAGAAAGCCACACCTGGAAGGTCATGGACAAGCTCATTTTCACAGCCTTTTCCCAGTACCAGAGTTCTGAACTACGAGCCAACAAGTTTCCAGCAGGCAGAGTCTGGGGGCAGCTTCCTGTTGAAATGCCTCTGGCCTAACCGCCTTTGCATGTGACTGCTGTCTAGGGCTTTATAGCTTTATAATTCAGAATCTGGCTGAGGGTGTCAGGGTTCAAATCTCTGCTCCATACTTACCAGCCATGTGAAACTTGTGCCTGCTTTTTGCTTAGTCATCTCCATCTGATAGGAGGTAAATGAAGTAATGAACATGCATGAAGCCTTTAGCACCAGCGCGGCACATGGTAAAGGACTTATAAACATTAGCTCTGCTAAGAGGTCTGCCCTTTCCAGATGAGTCTGCAAACTTTCTGCAGGAATCACTGCTTTTCTACCCCTGCCAACGTACTGGCTCCTTTGGCCAGCATATTGAAACCACTGCGTGAATAGGGGCATCCGTGTGCAGGACCAGTGCTTTGGGGTTCACCAGCCTCCTCAGCCTTCCTGTTGGTCATGAATTTTCTGATGCTGATTTGCTTGCATCAGGCCCCACCTGGACCAGGATGCAGGGTGTGGCCACACTGCGCATTCCAACTCTGTCCACTAGATGGCGGTCGGATTTCATCAAAGGGGACCAAGCCCTGGACTGGAAAAAAGGTGTGGCCTCCACCCAGACCTCCGGGACCAGGTGGACTTCTGGGGTGCTTGTCAGCAACTGAGGCTTATCACTGACGGCCAGAAATGAGACCTCAGGATGGATCCCTCAAGTGGAGAAAAGGAAAAGACAGAAATGCAGATGGGGTGTGAAGTGGGGTAAAAGTGGCAGCAATGGGCGTGGCTCAGGGAGCCCAGGGTCTCCATCTAGTCTTCGTTTCCTGTCTGCAACCTGTAGGCACAGGGATGCGGATTGATGGGGACCCAGGGCAGCCCATCCCCCGCCAGGAGACAGGCCCTGTCACCTCTTCCTGGGTTTCACATCTGCCCGTCCCCTGTCCAGGCTTTGGTCACTCTCTGTCATTGTCTCTGCTGATTTTATTGCCTTCTTTCCGGTCTCCCTGCCCACCTCTGCCTTGCAGCCCATCTTCCCTGAGCTCTTCTGCTCTTCCATCCATCACTGTCAGAGCCCTCCAAGACCCTCTGCTTCCCCCGGCCCTCCCTGTTCACTGCACTCAGTACTTCCTCAGGCGCACACCACTCACGCCTTTGCTCCTGCATGTTCACCTCTGCATGTTCAAACCTTATCCTCCATCCCTACCCAGAAGCAATTACTTCCTCCTCTGAAGCCTCACTGCGTCGCTTCTAGGGTGCCAGGCCCTCTCACTTATTCTTTCATTCTAATGTTTGCTGAGCACCTACTATGTGCAGCAAGATGCCGGGGATGTAATGGTGAATGAAGCCAACATCTCAACTCTCCTGGAGCTTCCATTCCAGCAGGTGAGATGAGCCTAAAAGTAAACAGTGTAAGGAAAACAATCCCAGTCTGCCATGTGGGCAGTGTGGGGAACCCATGGGTGCTGTGGCAGAGTGTGTTGTGGGGTGCTAGCTGGGGAGGCTTCTCTGAGCAAGGTGATGTTTCAGCCAAGCCTCAAGGCTGAGAAAAAGCCATGTTGGCAAGGGGCTAGTGGGGTGGGGAGTGGGCGGCCCTGGCAGAAGGGATGGCATGAGTAGGACCCTAAGGCGGGAAGAGACTGGGCTGGTGGAGAAGCTGTATTAGTCCGTTTTCATGCCTCTGATAAAAACATACCGGAGACTGGGTAACTTATAAAGAAAAAGAGGTTTCATGGACTCACAGTTCCATGTGGCTAGGGAGGCCTCACAATCATGGCGAAAAGCAAAAGGCACAACTTACCTGGCAGCAGAGAGAATGAGAGCCAAACGAAAGAGGAAACTCCTTATGAAACCATCAGATCTTGTGAGACTTATTCACGACCACGAGAACAGCATGGGGAAACCGCCCCCATAATTCAGTTATTTTCCCCCTCTCCCTCCCACAACAGGTGGGAATTATGGGAGCTACAATTCAAGATGAGATTTGGGTGGGGACACAGCCAGGCCATATCAAAGCTGAAGCCAGCATCTGAGCTGAGAGGGGTGCCAGAGGTCCAGGTAGGGAAGCTGCTGAAGGGAAATAATGAAGGCTCAAGCTTTTTAAAAAGCAGGTTTTTTCCCCGCTGATCTGTATACAGCGCCCCAAGTGGAGGGGAAGAAAGGAAACCATAGTCCAGAAACAGATGCTGGTAGCTTGGGTGGGGATGCAGAGAAGTGGGTGGATTTGGGCATTCCGGAGACTGGTGAGCAGGCCCTCTCCTCCATACAGGGATGGGGTGCAAAGTCACAGTAAACTCCAGTGGCTTGGGGTGGGGTAGAGAACAGCCACCTCCAGAACATAGTGAGGGAGGGGTTCTGAGGCTGTGTGCAGTCTGGGAGGTACAGTGGGATGTGTTTGGCAGCTCTCGTGCAGCGCAGCACGGGAGGGGCCGTGTGAGATGGGCAGTTGGATCTGACGTTCGATGAATGGCCTCCCAACTCTTTGAGGGCAGGAACCGTGCTTGGCTCACTGTTGTGTCTCTCAGAAGCATTTCCTGGGGTATGGGGATGTGGCCTCTCTAGCAGGCATAGGGATTTGATACTGTTGGAGCAATGGGTGCCAATGGGACTGGGGTGGCTTCTCTTGCCGCACGCCGTCTGCTGTCTTAGAAGCACCTAGGGATGCTTGCAGTGGCTGCAGAGTGAGGGCAGTTCAGGGGGTCATTGTTTTTCTCCTCCGCTCTCCATTGCTGTGGCTAGGGGGCTCTCCTAGATGTTGCTTAGGCAGTGAGGTCAGGATCCCTCTCACTCCCTTTTAGGGTCCATTCATTATGCCTTGACCTTTGAAAAGTGGAATGCTCTTGATTTCAAGTCATATAGTATAGAGACCTATTTCATCTCAGGAGGGGAAAGCAGTGCCTCCCGTGCCACCCAGAAACACTTCTCTCATGCCCAAATCGCTGTATTGGAACTTCCCTCCTAACAGAGACTGTGCCAACTGCACCTCAAAAGACTACCATATTATCCTTGTTATTCATTTGCAGTGTAAATTTCACACATTGGTAGACATGAGATTGGCAAAGCAAACTGGGCGAGAGTGGGAGGGAGAATGTCTTTGTGTCCGAGATCTGTGGGAAGAGGGGGGAAATGCTGAGAAGGGACAAGGGGAGGGACGTTGGGGCTGAAAGCAAGTGTCCTGCACTGCACAGTCTCGCCCTGGGCTGGCGTCTGACTGGGAACTTGAATCCTCCTTCCTCAGTAGGAGAGCTGGGAGCTCCCGGTGGAGCAAGGTGAGTGCACCTGCCATTTCGTCCACTAGAGGGCGCCAGCACCTTGCATTGCAGCCTGGAGTTTTGGGCTCTAGTAGGGAAGACAGCTGAGAATGGAAGAGGTTTGGGGCATCTTGGGGTCTCAGAAGCACCGTGTACCTGGAATTTCTTGCCTTGCACCCTCTGAGCTCCCTGCTCCCCTCTGCTGCTCCAATGGGACTGCATTTCCACGGGTATCTCCCAACCCAGCTCTGGCCCCATGTTTGCCAGCATGAGCCCTGGATTGTGGGACCTCCAGGCAGACCCGTGGATTTTGGGCAGCTGTGATGAGCAGAAGAGGAACCCCTGAGCTAGTCTGCAGCTGGGTCTGCCTGCCCAGGAGCCTCCGGTTCCTATGGCCTCCTACTTGGAGGGAGAGTTTGCTGGGGGAAGACAGCTTGTCTTTGCCTATTTCTTTTATTCCCTATTTTCTTAGGGCCTCACTGGACCCTGCACTGAGTAGGTGCTCCTCAAATCCACTGCACCTGTGTGTGTGCTGTGCATTGGCCAGCGGCTGCTATGCAGAGTGGAAGGAGAGCTCCGGGAACAGTGAGTGGGTGAGAAGGCTCAGCTGGTGTGCAAAATGGGATCAAAGCAGGGCTGGGAGGCTGGGGATGCTGGCTGTGGAGGAAGGAGAGGAAGAGGAGGGAGAGGGCAGTGAACTGGTCTTGGAAGCTTGGGAAGGATTCAGACAGGCACAGAAGAGCCACATTAAAGAAGGGTTTGGCCCAGTTGTCACCTGGGCTGCCAGTGTTCTAGAAACCAATCAAGGAAGCTGGCTCTGCTCCTGGCTCCCAAAGCCTTCTCCTCTAGGCTGTTCTGGGCCAGAGAACAGAGGGGAAATGTTTTCCTTATTCCACTCTGGCCTTTAGCTGTGGTATCTCCTGCCAAGCTCTCTGGAGGATCCAGGGGGACTGGCCATCAAATCCCCCCAACAGCTGCGCCCTTCTGGCCAGACACTGTTCAGCTGTAGCCTCTGGCTGGGCCTTTCCTCTGCATCCTGGGCCGAGGACCCAGAGCTGCTGGGGCCTGTGCCCCCTCAGGATCCATGGAGGTCTCCACTGCTGCTGGTGCAGGTGTCCTACTCTGCAGAGGTTGCAGTTGGTGTTATTGTCACCGCCAGCATCTCTGAATATTGTTCACCTGGGTATGGAGCTGCCCAAAGTTCTTGTGTGGGTTTTCAGCCATACTGATATGGGTTATAGGCATGCTGGACCATTGGTAAAATCACTTTGGCAGGCTGTTTTTTTCTCCCAGCTGGTAAAGCTGCAGTTCTGGCAGCCAGAGAACGTTGCTTACTTGCTGGTTTCCAGCAGCTGATTCCCCTGTCTGAAAGGATCCCTCATTGGGTTTGTTGTGTTACAGGCTTGTCTGAAATGTTAACCTATTTGTTCCTGAAGGTCATCAGTGGATGATTTTCATCACAATGAGAGCCTCAGTGACGAAAACCATTGAGAGCCCAAGGAGTTTGTGTAGAGTCCGCGTGGACCATGGGGGAATTTAGCAGAGAGGGGAGCGGGGTGGGTTGGATGTGGCGGCACCTTTCAAGCTGAAGCCATGGGAGCTGCTTTGGGCTGGGTGTTTGGGCAGTTCCCTTCAGTACAGGCTCACCCCCAAGCAATGTTGTGTTACAAAGGCAGGTTCACCTGAAGCTGGGAGGCAATGGGCAATGGTTAGATTTCCATCCATTCCCTATCACACTATGACCACCAGGAAGTGTGACTTAAGAGGAGAGTCTCAGAGAGGTTGAGATTCTTGCTCAGGGCCACACAGCAAAGCAGAGACAGAGTAATGCCGAGAAGGCAGATTTCTGCATCGTATCTTTTGGAGTTCTTTCAGCAAAGTGGGACCCTGAGAAGCCAGGGATCCAGAGTTTATTCGTTTGGTTGGTCAAATAGTACTTACTGAGGGCTTATGGCATGCTAGGTACCAAGGACAGCTCAGAGCATAATGGGGGATGCCCCTGCAGAGTGTCAGGGTGATCCCGGGGAGAGGCCCCCTTCAGCCAAGTCAGGTATCAAGCAAGCTTCCTGGAGGAAGCAAAAAATACCTGCATTCTGTTGAAGGATAATCCATCCATTCGATGCTCCTTTGAGACTGTCCCAAGAGAAACAGAGTAAACACTAATAACCAAATAACAGAAATAATGAACAGGGATGAAGCTCTTGCTACACATGACTTCCTTCAAGGCAGCAGCCCCTAGCCCTGGGGACATCAAGGCTCAGGGAGGCCAGGAATGGTTGGGAGGGCTCCAGTCGGTCAGTAGTGGAGCTGGGAGTCTGCTGGGTAGTTTGTTCTTTTTTCTTTTTTAAATTCCTGTTCGTCATGGAAAATTCCAAACATGTACAACAGTGGAGAAGACAACAAAGTCCCATGCTCCCAATATCCGTCGTCCACAGTTGCCAACTCAGGGCCAATTTCGTTCTGTTTGTGCTCTCTGCACTCCCCACCATTGGATTATTTCATAGTAAATCTCTGACATCATCTCATTTCATCCGTAAGTATTTCAGCAGGCAGCTCTAAAAGATAATGACTTTTTAAAAAATATGATCATAGTCCCATTGTCACACCTAAAAACATCAACAGTAATTCCAGTCAGTGTTCAATGATCAATTGCCTCAATTATTTTTCACCAGTTGGTTTGTTCAACTAAATATCCAAATAAGATTCTCACATTGCATGCAAGTAAGTCTTTAAAGTTTCATTTGAGCTGTAGTTTCTCTCCCTTTCTCTTTGCTTGCAATGCAGTGGTTTACAAAATCTGGCCATCTCCTCTATGGTTTCCATAGCTCACGTTTGCTGTTTGTATCCCTGGGGTCCTGTTTAGCCTGTTCCTCTGTCCCCGGTATTTCCTGTAACCTAGAACTTGAAGTGGGAGGCTTGAGCAGATTCAGGTTTGAGGTTTTATTTGGATTGCTTTGTTTTTTTTAGGGGATATTTTTGTTTCTCCACATTTGTTATGTATCAAAAGTGACTGAAAAAAAATATATAATTGAATCCTACTGTCATCATCATGGGAATGGCTTTAAGAGAAAACTGGTCGGATGAAAGGTTTGACTTTTTCTAGTGCCAGAGTTCTTAAAGCACGGATGACAAGGCAGCCTGCTGAGCTGCGTGTCTGTGTGTGTATGTGTGTGTGTGTGTGTGTGCACGGGCACACGCGCACACATGTGTATGTGCCTTTGGGCTTTTCTCTTTTCCCTGGGCCACTTCTCAGAAACCACTGCTTTCCACTTTCTGGTGGTCACAAGCCCCTCCTAAGGTTACAAAACTGCTTCAAGACTACTTGTCAAAGAGCAGGCAAGGAGCAAAGAACAAGTGTTCTTTGTCAAAGCCTCAAAGAAGGCTTCATCAGGAACAGAATTTCTTTTAGGTCTGCACTTCAATTTCCTCCCACTGCCTCCTTCTGTTGCCCGTATTTTGACTTTGGGGTCTTTCCTGTCAGGATCCTTAAGAGGTCTGAGGATCCAGTGTTCTCCTCCCTCTCCCTTCTGCTCAGCTCCTATTGATGAGTGACTTACCACATATCAGCTCTGCTCCAGTGAAGTTAGACATAAACTCGGGCTTCTCCCTGGTAGGTCCTGTGGTCTGAGGGGGGCAGGCTGCCATGGAAATGGCAAAAACAATAGTTCACCCACCTGCCAGTCAGAGGTCCCCGGGGGTGCCCTGAAAATAGAGGAAGGAGACCTAGGGGAGGACCTGGTAGAGCAGGTCAGCTTCTTCCTCTGTGGCTGGGTGGAAGTCCCTGTCCAAGGCCGAAACTGAGCCTGGAGGTGTCAGCTGCAAAGCGGAGAAAGAGGCCGTGTGCTCCACTTCTCAGATACCCACTCTGGTGCTGGAAATGTTTGCCCTGAGCCACCCATCACTGTGCAGGTGCTTTGGGAGCACCTTGTCTGTGCTGGGGGAAGAAGAGGCTTGTCTCGTGCTCTCAAAGTATGGATGGTATCCAAGTAACTGGGTGGCAATCTTTACCCCTCTCCTTTATCCTTCACATTTGTCCAGGGCCCATCATGTCCCCTCAGCCTCCAAAACAGATTCCAAATCTATTCCTTCTCTCCACCTTCCCCAGCCCAGCCTGGCCCCCATCATCCCCCAAGTGTCCCTGCTCACTCCTGCTTCCTCTCTTCCTCACTGGAATCCATTCCTTACACTCCAGCCAGAACCCTGCTTTTGAAACATTCATCTCATTATACCCATCGCTGCCTAAAACCTTACAGTAGATTGAATAGGGATTCCCAGCCCCTGCAAATTCCTGTCTTCCCAGAATATCAGGATGTGACCTTATTTGGAAATCAGAGTCCTTGCAGTTGTAAGTAAGTTGAGGTCATCCTGGATGAGGGTGGCCTTAAATCCAATGATGGATGTTCTTAAAAGATGAGGAGAGGACACCCAAAGACAGGCAGAGATTGGAGTAATGTATTAGTACATTTGCATGACTGTGAAGGAACCCATGAAACTGAGTGATTTATAGAGAAAAGAGGTTTGATTGACTCATGGTTCTGCAGGGGGTCCAGGAACCTGAGGGCTGGCATCTGCTCCTGGTGAGGGGCCTCAGTCAGCTTTCAATCATGGCAGAAGGTGAAGGGAGGGCAGGCAGGTCACTTGGTGAGAAAAGGAGCGAGAGAGAGAGAGAGAGAGAGAGAGAGAGAGAGAGAGAGAGAGGAGGGGAAGGGAGGGGAGGAGATGGGAGGAGAGAAGAAGAGAAGAGAGAGGGAACTGGGGAGGTCCTAGACCCTTTTAAATAACCAAATCCTGGGTGAACTCACTGAGCAAGAACTCACTTCTCACCAAGGGGAGGTTACTGAATCATTCATGAGGGGTCCACCCTCAGGACCCAATCACTTCCCACCAGGCCCCACCTCCACCATTAGGGGTCACATTTCAGCATGTGATTTGGAAGGCACAGACCTCCAAGCCATATTGTGCTGCTGTAGTCGAAAGCAACCCAGGGATTGTGGGCAGCTGATAGAAGGAAGAGGCATGAGGGGTTCTTTTTTCCCTGGAGTTTTCAGAGGGGGCACGGCCCTGCCGACACTGAAATCTCACACTGTCACCTTCCGGGGCTGTGTGAAAATACATTTCTGTTGTTTTAAGAGCCCAGTTTGTGCCACTTTTTATGGCAGCCCTAGGAATCTAATAAAACCTGTAATAAATGGCATTCGACATTGAAACATTGTACCTAGAATGAAATCCAAAACTATTCACGTGGCTGCCAGGCCCGGCGTGTGCCCGCTCCTTCTCCCCTGCTGCCTGGGTCTGTGCTCTGACCCCACCTCACGCTTCACCTGTCCTCCTGCCAATCACTTGACGCGCCAGTCCCCCAGAGAGGCCTTCCCTGGCCTTTCCTTCTCCGACCCTGCTGTGATCAAAACCAGGTCCGCCTGTGCTTCTCTTTCACCTCCGTCCGGTTTTAACTTCCTCATGGCACTTACTCCACATTGTCATTTTGAATAAATTGCGAGGCCCGTTTCCTTATCAGATTGCAGTCTCTTTGTGGGTGCAGGTGTCTGTCCTGTCTGTCTGGTATCCCCAGCCCTTAATTCCACATCGGGTACATAGTAGGTGTTTAATAAACGCCGGCTGAATAAATGTACCCAACATACGCATAAATGAAAATACCTCATGGGAAGAGGCTGGTGGAGAAGAGGGAGGAGATCAGAAATGACTCCGTTCATGTCTCCAGGGGTCAGACATGCTGATGAAGAGGGGCACTGGATGCTTATCACTGTGTGTCAGATGACTCTGCCAGTGGACAGAAATGGCTCTGCTTGCCAGCCAGGAGGCCCTGAATTTGAGCAGGAAAGGCTGTTCAGCTCTCTGTGCTGTGATTTATGGCTGCCAAAGGGCAGGTGGTCACGATTTACAAGGGCCACAACTGTGGTGAATGACATCACCCAGCAAAGGGAATTTACTGCACAGGCACAATGCCAGGTGTCAGGGTGAGAGAGAAAGGCCTGCAGAGCATCTGCTCCAACTCCAAGTTTACAGACGGGTCCACCAAGGCCTTTGGGGGCATGTGACTCGCCCCGATCCCACTCTGGGCATCCCCCTATGGCAGCGCAGGCCTGGATCTACATCTCTTTATGCCGTTCCTGCCTCCTTTGAGCCATTTCTTTTAAAAAAACAACAAAAGCCAAGCAGAGAACCTCACCTTTTGCTCTCTGGCAGGCTCACATTTAAATAACTTCATCAGGCCCAGCTTTTACTTAAAGCTCACAGAGGTGACCCTTCTACTTTACAGAAAGTTTAAACTTTGAAAAACTTTCCAGCTTCTTCAACAGCTTTGCCAGTGCTGGACAGTCACTGCCATGTCCGCAGCCCCCACTTCTGTCCTTGCTGCTGTCCTGAATCTTTGATGTCTGGGAGGCTGAGACGAGAACTCGGAGGTGGAAAGGCATAGCAGTGTGGACCTCATTTACCTGTCCGACTCCATACACATGGGACATTACAAGGAGGCTTGTGCTGGGTACACAGTGGTGTTCAATTAAGACTGACTGACACAATGAACAGCCACAGATGGTTTGAGCGATGGGGTCCAGCCCACTCTTTCTGTGACCTGCTCCATCCTCTGAGGCATTGGAATCTTCCTCACTCAGCAATGATGCATCCCCAGCCCTGCCCACCAGCTCAGGTGAAATTGAGCTACAGTCTTATTATTACCATGTCTCAAAGGCCCTGCTTCTGGCCACCACCCATGCTGCCACCGCTGTCCTTGTCTCCCAGGTAGTCTATATTTTACAAAGCAGCTTCAAGGAGGTGAGATTTTTAAGATGAAAGTTATTCAAATTCTGCCGACTCCCCGCGTGAAACTGTCCATAGCTTTCTGTTGCACTTGGAAGAAAATTCCAACTTCTTACAGGGCCTACAAGCCATGCCCACGGCCTGCCACCCCTTCCCTTGCCAGTCCTTGACCTCCATTCTGCCACCAAATGCTCCACTCAGCTAAGCTCATCCCCACCAGAGGCTCTCTGTCCCCATGGCTACACCTCCTCACACTTCAAGTCTCAACTTACACATCACCTCCTCGGAGACCTCCTCTGTGACCATCGATGTAACATAGGTCTCTGCCCCCATTTCACCCTGCACACATTTTACTGTAGCTCCAGCGTCTGCAAACTACAGGGCCAAGTCCGACCACAACCTGAGCTTGTAAACGAAGTTCATTGGGACACAGCCACACCCATTCCTTTACCTGTGGACTTGGCTGCTCTCGGGTTACCTTGGCAGAGCTGAGTAGTTGTGACAGAGACTGTATGGCACACGAAGCCTGAGACCTTTACAATCTGGCCCTTTGTAGAAAAAGAGTTTGCCAACCCCTGTTCTAGCTCAGCCTCTCATTGGCTTTCTTCAATACCATCTTTCACATGTAATTATTTTATAAATTTTCATTTTTTCCCCTTAGTTTTTGGCCTATATTTCCATAAAAATGTGAATTTTCTGAGGATAGGGCCTTAGAGGGCATTCTTAACCATATCTCCAGTCTTCAGTTGTTGACCAAGATAAAATTTACAATATTGTCCAATACTTTCCTAGGGCTAATAGCATAGCTCCCGGTCAGATTGGTTGGTATCATCGGTTCCTCTCTGATTGGCTTATTGTTTCCAAACCCACATACACACAGCCTAGACAGATGAGTGTTGACCCTGTGTTTTTTTACATTAGTGGTCCCCAACCTTTTTGGCACCGGGGACCAGTTTCACGTAAGACAATTTTTCCATGGATGGAGGTAGAGTGGGGATACTTTCAGGAAGAAACTGTTGACCTCTGATGATTGGGCATTAGTTAGATTCTCATAAGGAGCGTGCAGCCTACATCCCAGGTATGCACAGCTCACAAGAGGGCTTGTGCTCCTTCGAGAATCTAATGCCCCACTGATCCGACTCCTCCGACAGGAGGCGGAGCTCAGGAGGTACTGGTCTGTAGCCCGGTTGTTAGAGACCCCTGATTTACATCACTTCTTGCTCATGCAGTCACACCTGGGCACGGGCTCCTCTTTGATTTCTCTCTCTCAACCATATTGGCTTCCTGGATAGCTTCTGGAGCGTGAATGAATTGGCTACAAATGATAGAAACAGTGGATAAAACGTTTCCCTTGACAGAGTGGACAGGGTGGCGGGTAGACAACAGGCTGGTTTCTGGAGGAAGGAAACCTGAGCTGGGCATCTGTTCTAGCCTTGATGGCATGAACTTGTGAGGAGCGGCCTCAATTTCTTTGGAAGTAGGCGGACTATCAATTATAACTAACAGAGAGCAGACGCTCTCTGGGCTTAGCGTCTTCAACTGCAATGTGGTTTCCAAAGAGTTTAGAATGACTGCTTCCCAGTTTCCTGAGGCTCTCCTTAAAGTTGGATTTCCCATGTGATGTCAGATGATTCTCACAGCTGAATTCACTGAGCAAATTTCTCTCCCATAGCTCATATTCCTGAGGGTAAATTTCTGGCTCAAATTTTTCCACAAGCATTTGCTCTGTGTCTTTGGGCAGGACGCCTCACATCTCTGAGACCCAGCCTCTTAACCTGTGGCAGGAGCATATTTTTAAAATGTGATCTGATTGTTGAAATTATTGCTATTTCTTTTTCCCTTATAGAGCTCTTCCTTCCATTCATCGGGGAGAATCCTGTCTTCCTCCCTACCCCTCCCTGTGATGGCAGAAAAGAGATGAAAAAAGGAACATTCTTGCTGGCCTTTGAGTTTCAGTAGCCCAGACCCTCAAGCAGACAGAAAGCACTCCTGTCTGCAAAAAGTCATTTTAAAGGACATGAGATGCATGAGAGCAAGGCCCTCCTTCCATCCTAATCACTAGCCAGAAAAAGATTCTCAGGGTTGTGGGCAGGAATGTGAGTTGGAGAGGGGGCAGGGAGGGCATAGACACGGAGAGACCCCAGGAGGGGCTTGGCTTCCTGTCCTCCAGGCTGAGCCCTGGGCAGGTAGCAATGTTGTCACAAGTATCTGTGGGAGCTCAGGGCAGAGCAGGGTCTGTTTTCCAGGGAGGCAAGAGGACCTCAGAGAAGAAATGGCTTCCTCACGGGTCCTGATAAAGCACGCCCTGAACAGCCTTGTGTATCCACCACCTACATGAAAAAGGCGCAACAGATGATTCCACAGGAGCCATGAGGCCAAAAAGGGCCTCACAGGTAGGACTGGGGGTGGTTCAGTGGTGACCTGCATGGGCGTAGGCTGTCACAGCCCAAATGGCCCTTTCTTCCTTCTGCTCCCACTGAACCTGGGCGTTAGCCTTCTGGGCTGCTTCAGGGGAAAGGGCGGGTGGACCTGAATTGACTGATGTAAACTCCACCACCCTGCTCAGACAAGAAAGAGTATTGTCAGTCTTGGTTGATGTTCGTATGTGACAGAGGGCAGAACATATGTGAGGTTGGGTTTGAAAACAGGTCAAAAGGGGTATGGAGTTTTGAACTGATGAGAAAGTTTGTTTAGAATAAAAATGCATAGGTGTAGAGGCAGTAAAAAGGAGGAAAAGAGATTGTGAAATCAGTCCTCCAGCTGATGGGCATCAGATGAGAAAATGATGATTTACACATCAGGGCCCGTTTACAAGGCTGATGGCAGCCCTAATACGCCACCTGCAGCTGACTTTTTGGAAAATCTGGCACCAGGTTACGGGGCTTGGAGTAATCCATCTCGGGAACCACTGAGCCATGAACTTGTTAAATGGTATCTGCTGGAGACCTGCTCAGCTCATGCCCAGCTGCAAGTGGTGGTGGAATCTCTGCTGCTCGAAGGCCAGATGGTGCAAATAGTGATGGTGGACGCAGGGTCCCATCACAGGGGATGGGACCTGCAGCAGATGCCTGGACTCACAGCTCCCGGGTCAGCTGAACTCATGCTGTTGGCACTCCCTGAGCAGTCGAGAGGGGCATCTGTTCTTTCTGTGTGTGCCGTTTCCTTCCTTCCATGTCCGCCTTCCTCGGCTGGCACCTGCCCTTCTGCTTTGATGGAGCCTCGTGCTTCTGCTGACCTCCACCTGCCAGGATCAGGCTGTTCTCAATTAGGAATCGAGGCTGTTGCAGTGGGAAGAGGTGGAGGGAGTAGCATGGTGGAGGGGAGAGCTCTGTGCCCAGATGGACTTGGACCCCAATCCTGGCTCCACCCCTAACTGTGGGACTACAGGCAAGTAACTTAAACTTCTTTTAGCCTTAGTTTCCTCCTCTGTCAAAAGAGAGTACCTACCTCACAGAAAGATTTTGAGGATTAACTAGGATAATGTAAACAGCATACTTAGTGCAGTACCTGGTACCTAGTACCCAGTACCAACTCAATGAGCTCACTTCAAGACTACAACCATGGGGGTCTTGCATAATAACCATTGCAGTAACAGCCCGTGGAGCACTGGCATGTGACAGAGGGGACCCAGAACCCAGTGTTCAGCTATCCAGGGAGGTGGGGGGTATGACTTCCCTAGACCTCGGCAATCTTATCTTTTCAGCCTGTTTTTCCCATTCTGGATTGGGCTTTCTTTTCCTCCTTCAAGCTGCATGCGATGGTGCATGCTGACTCTACCCAGGCAGAATTGCATTAGAGGTTTCCATTTCCTGAAGCCCTGCCTGTTGGAGATAGCCTGTTTCCAATTACTATACCTACCCATAATTAGATGTGAACAAATTGGAAAAATGGCTTTCATGGGAGCCACTGACACTGCTGGATAGGCTTTGAAGCCTAACCTCGTTATTAATAATAAACATTTTGGCGATGGACTTTTGACCACGCACTTGTCCAGCATCTTTTCCTTGTGAACAGTCTTTGCTTGAGAGGCTGTGTGTGGTCTAAATGTTGGAGGTCAGTTCCTTGATTACGCTTGAAAAATCAGCTCCTCTCTCTGCCTGTTTACTTATCTGTAAAATGAGAGGGCTAACCCCTATGGCCTCTGAAGTTCCTTTTGCTGCTTTATTGAACTTGAATGCCTGCAGGAAAAAATTAAATTACCAAAGTCTAGGGTAAGCAGCTTAGAGAGACAATGACCAATCAATGCCCTTTAGTTTACAAAGTGACTTCTCTGGGAATGGACCTTGAGTGAGTGGTGATGCTCTGTGATTCTTTTAGAGGGAACATGTTGAGAAATGATGCCCTGTGTTGACAAGAGTTTTCATAAGAATAGTTTTCATTCCAAGGCTATCCTGGTTTGGATTCGATCATCGCCTTCTAGATAGTCCTTGACCTTGGCTTCTCATCAGGGTTTCTGGGGAGCTTTTCAAAATTTTGGTGCCCAGGCCACACCTCAGAACAATCACAACAGAATTTCTGGGAGTGGGGTGGGCCTCAATGCTTTGTGAAAATTGCCCATGTGATTTCAGTGTGCGGATGAGGGGGAGAACCACAGCACTAGAACTATACATTTCAAACTTTTGTGGGCCCATCAATAACTGGGGATCTTGTGAAAATGCAGATTCTGATTGGGGAGGGCTGCAGCGGGGCCTGAGACTCAGGATGTCTGGCGAGCTTCCAGTTGATGCTGCCACTGGTTTCCAGACCACACTGTGTGGCAATCATGTGGCTCTGCTGTCAGGAACCACAAGTCCATGAGAGTGCAGGCTGCAGACATCCCTCTGGGAAACTTCTCTCCCTCTGGGAAACGGCAGAATGAGACCAGGAAGTACAGTGCCCAAGTCAGGTGCCCCATCTGAGAATTTGGCTCCTCTTCTAAGGGATAGTCTTTAAGTACGTGTTCCACATTTCTTTAGTGGGGGTGGCGTTGGTACCGGCAAGGATTTTTTTAAATTGCGACTTGAACATTCTGTCTATCCCCAATATACCCATTTCAGCAGCAGCCCTCCTGCCAGAGGACATCTCCGTCCCATGGCAGACTAGAAAGGGCCTTTGGCCTTAGCTGAGGCAATTGAATGCTTCCACCGAAGACTCTGATTTGAGAAAGTAAGTGCCTCAAAGGTGCAATGACAGAGTTGATGCAGGCAGCAGTAAATGTCCCTAGGCACTGTAGCGGTGACAACAGTGACCCATGTCCAGCAGTGGCATTTGCTCTTTGCCAGGCCCTGCCTATGGATTGACATGGGCTGGAATTCTGGACATCCAGTCTTAACTGGTTTTAGGTGTTTCACTGATTTTGCAAGCTCTTCAATAGCCTTCCAATAAATGTACTCTGCGTAAAGAGTATTGGTTTCTGTTGTGTGGAATCAAGAATCCTGATCAGGACATATTAATCAGACAATTGAGTTGTTAATAGATTCAATGAGATAATCCATGTAGAAGCTTAGAGTTCCACCCAACTTGTAGGAATCAATCAATCAATGTTAGCTAGGTTAATAATGGGAGAGAGGGAGAAGGAAGAGGAGAAGAAAGAAGTGGAAGAGGAAGAAGAGGGCATGCGGAAAGAGGAGGAGGAGGAGGAGAAGTCGAGTAGGAAGGTGCGAGGGGCAATATTGAGGGGGCTTGCTTTCAATAGAGTGATCCCGAAGGCCCTCTAAGGACAGGCCGTCAACGATGAGACTTGAAAACAGAAAATGAGTTTCAGGTGAGGGGCACATTAAACGGAGGGAATGGCATGTGTAGGAGTCCTGAGGAGCTCATGAAACCGGCATGTCCCAGGAGTTGCTGGGAGGTCGGTGGGCTGGGGTCGTGGTGAC
This sequence comes from Cebus imitator, assembly GCF_001604975.1. Taxonomy (NCBI): domain Eukaryota; kingdom Metazoa; phylum Chordata; class Mammalia; order Primates; family Cebidae; genus Cebus; species Cebus imitator. The sequence continues at coordinate 484,941 of NW_016107815.1, read as the reverse complement.
AGAGGGGGCTGGGCAGGAGACGCAGCACAGGGTCAGCAGGAGCCAGATCTCCATGAGTTTTCAGACCGGGGTAAGGACTAAGCCTTTGAACTCTAAGAGCATTGGCAAAGCATTGCCAGCCCGGGCCCTTCCTCCCAGTCGTGGGTTCTCTCTGTTCAGTATCTGAGCCTGGCCTGCCCTAGCACATCGCAATTTGAGGCAGAGCCTTGGGAGATGGGACAGGAAACCCCTCTGAAAAATTAGGGCATGGGTGAAGTTTATCTTAGGGGGAGGAGCCTCTGCCTCTTTGCATACCTTTCTTTTGTGGAGGATCAGATACTCACTGTGTTCATCTGCCCAGCTGTGGAGCCTTCCTTAGGAAAACATCTCTATTAACCCCTATAGATAGACAGTGCTATGGTAACTAATAACCTCCAAATCTCAGTGGATTCACCCAGCAGATGGAAGTCTAGCAGTTCTCCAGGGCCGCTGCCCTCCGTGCAGTTACTCAACAATTCTGGCTGCTTTGATCTCATGCCACCATTTCTTCATGAGGCTCCTGGGTCACTGTGGCAAAAGATGAGAGAAATGGAGGGTGGAGCTTCAGACTTCAATGTTGGCACAGCCCATTCCCCAAGGCTGGTCACATAGCCTTACTTAAATGCAAGAGGCTGCAGAATGGAGTGTAGCATGTGGGATATCTGGCAAGTGGGATCGTTTCTGCCACATCTAATATCAATTATTTGTAAAATCTCGCTCTGTAGCTTACCTTACCTTGAGAGAAACTGGCATTAAAAGCAATACATTATGCTTGTCATTCTATCTTGGTTAAGCTTACCATAACTCTACAAGGTAAGTACTAATATTATCTTCATTTACTATGGAGAAATGGAGACTTAAAGAGCGTATTATTTGGGACTTGTGGTTGCAAATGCTAAGAATTCAGTCCTTAGTCTTTGATAGATTAGTAGGTGACTGTAGTTTATAATAATCTATTATATATTTCAAAATAGCTAGAAGAGAATAATTTGAACATTCTAGCATAAAGCAGAGATGAATATTTAAGGTGATGAATGTCCCAATTACACTGATTCGATCTTTACAAATTATATGACTATTAAATTATCCCATGTACCCTAAAATATGCATATCTATTATGTATCAATTAAAAACTGAAATTTAAAAAATACGAAAAAAAGAATTCAGGTCTTGGCTTAGGTAAATAAAGAGGAATTTATGTATGTAGAAATTCTAGGGCTTCAGGCACAGCTGGATCTAGGTCTCAATTATCTCATTAAGACTCAATTTTATTCCCTTGGTTCTGTTTTTTTGCTTGATTGAACTTTCTTGGTGCTGTAGTTCCAAGAACTACAGCTTCAGGTTTGTACCTTCTCAGTTTGAAGCACCGTAAGATAGAGATCTTTTTCTTCTTGGGGCTCTCAACTCAAATCCCAGGACTGTATCCCTTTGGTCTAATATGAATCATGGGCCATGCTGATTCAGCTGCTGTGGTTGGGGATGGAACATGCCAACTGACCCCCTGGACTGCATGCCCATCTCTAGAGTGGGGGGGGAAGGTAGATATATTTAGCTGAAAGTCATGGTTCTGTTATCTGGAGAACAGGAAATGGTTGCTGCAAAGGCCAAGAAACCAAGAAAGCAGCATCTGCTTTTGTGAATTTAAATAATGTGCATAATTTGGTACAACTATTAATTTTGCACAGCAATAAAATTTGCACCAGATTCTGTTTGACCCTGAAGCCCGCAGTTCTCCCAGTGGCTGCTCCAGCACCCTGTGAATACTCCACCATAGCACTTCCTGGCACATAGTCTAGCTGATGGAGTGGGGGTCCCTCCAGCAACAGGGAGGTGACTCCGCCTCCATCAACCAGTTCCATTTTTGCAGAGCATTCATGTGGAGTAAAATGTGCTTTCTTTCCCTTAAGGGGTACAAATTACAGTCTAGAGCTTCCCTTCCTCAGGGATGACTACAGTCTAATCCTGGCTCTAGCCGTAGCTTGCAAGGAAGGTTGGCCCTGCTGAAGGAATTTGGGGCATTTGTGTGGAGGAGAGGAGGGCACAGGATGAGGGAATCCCTCTTGATTGAGGTTGACAGCCTGTTAGTATCTCCTTACTGTGCCCTTGGGTGGGGAGCTCTGGGACTCCCTTGAAGTTCAGACCTGGGTCAGGAAGGCAGAGAGGGATGAATAGAAATAAAGGATAGTCTTTGCATGCACACACCCAACCCAGGTAACAGCTGATCCAACTCTACTTCATGTGGCATTGTCCATATATTTATGGAGCATGTATGACATTCTCGTGTATTCCATAAACATATGGAAAAGCCACCTGGAAAAGGCTGCCTTCTTGTCTCCCCAGATTTAAAATCCTTGAGGGTAGAGACTGTGATTTCTTTTCCTAGAAAGCCTAATGGATTGCTTTTAAGATGCCATTCTAAAACTTTTTTTTTAATACTTTAAGTTCTGGGGTACATGCACAGCTTGTGCAGGATTGTTACATGGGTACACACATGCCATGGTGGTTTGCTGCATCCATCCTCCCCATCATCTACATTAGGTGTTTCTCCTAATGTTATCCCTCCCCAATCCCCTCACCCCTTGTTATCCCTCCCTTAGCCTCCCACCCCACAACAGGCCCTGGTGTGTGATGATCCCCTTTCTGTGTTCCTGTGTTCTCATTGTTCAACACCCACTTATGAGTGAGAACATGCGGTGCTTGGTTTTCTGTTCTTGTGTCAGTTTGCTGAGAATGATGGTTTCCAGCTTCATCCATGTCCCTGCAAGAACATGAACTCATCCTTTTTTATGGCTGCATTGCATTCCATGGTGTATATGTGCCACATTTTATCCGGTCTATCATTGATGGGCATTTGGGTTTGTTCCAAGTCTTTGCTATTGTAAACAGTGCTGCAGTGAACATATATGTGCATGTGTCTTTATAATAGAATGATTTATAATCCTTTGGGTATATATCCAGTAATGGAATTGCTGGATCAAATGCTATTTCTAGTATTAGATCCTTGAGGAATCACCACACTCTTTTCCACAATGGTTGAACTAATTTAAACTCCCACTAACAATGTCAAAGCATTCCTATTTCTCCACATCTTCTCCAGCATCTGTTGTCTCCAGATTTTTTAATGATCACCATTCTAACCGGCGTGAGGTAGTATCTCAATGTGGGTTTGATTTGCATTTGTCTAATGACCAGTGATGATGAGCTTTTTTTCATGTTTGTTGGCTGCATAAATGTCTCCTTTTGAGAAATGTCTCTTCATATCCTTCACTCATTTTTTGTTGGGGTTGTTTGTTTTTTTCTTGTAAATTTGTTTAAGTTCTTTGTAGATTCTGGATATTAGCCCTTTGTCAGATGGGTAGATTGCAAAAATTTCTTCCCATTCTGTTGGTTGCTGGTTGACTCTAATGATAGTTATGGTAGTTTCTTTTGCTGTGCAGAAGTTCTTAAGTTTAATTATATCCCATTTGTGTATTTTGGCTTTTGTTGCTATTGTTTTTGGTGTTTTAGTAATAAAGTCCTTGCCTATGCCTATGTCCTGAATGGTTTGCCTAGGTTTTCTTCTAGGGTTTTTATGATGTTAGGTCTTATGTTTAAATCTGTAATCCATTTGGAGTTAATTTTTTGTATAAAGTATAAGGAAGGGGTCCAGTTTCAGCTTTCTACATATGGCTAGCCAGTTTTCCCAACACTATTTATTAAATAGGGAATCCTTTCCCCATTGCTTTTTTTTGTCAGGTTTGTCAAAAATCAGATGATTAATTTTATATTTTGTGGATTTTACCTCAATATTAACATTTTAAGAATACAAAATAACAAAAGATGCCATTCTAAAAGCACCTTGGGCAGATAGGCCTGGAGGGGAGAAAAGCAGGTGTCAGTATTTCCCTGGATTTTGTGTGTGTGTGTGTGTGTGTGTGTGTGTGTGTGTATATACAGTGTCTGTGTAGGTCTCTGAATGTACAAATGTGTGTGTGTGTGTACGCATAAGTTCTTTTTGCCTGGATGGTAGTCTTGCTAAGTAAAGGACATATAAAAGATACCTGCTCTTTTATGTAACAATCCAAAGTTAATAACACTTTTGCTTTTTATTCTCAAAATGAAGGATAGAAAACTACAGCCAATGATATTTTCATGGTGGCTCATAACTCACAGCCCTGTCAGCTGTAGTCCCCTCAGGCCTGTGAACTGTGCAGGAGTCACAGCTGCTTTCTGATGGTGGAGGAAGGGGTCACTGGCTTGTCATACACTGGCTGGGAGCTTGCCATTCCCTTCCACACCCCAGTGATGGAAGAATGTGCTTTAATCTCAACTGTCCATCTCCCGATCCCTCACCTTCCTGCCTCCTTAGATGCAGCTTTTCCACCTCTACGTCTCTTTTGATATGCTTTTTATTAAGGTAGGAAAAAAGAACAATAGAAACAATAGTAACTGGTACTGAAATGTTACCAAGCATGGAGTTTTGTTTGTTTGTTTGTTTGTTTGTTTTTAATGATGTCAGTTTCCTCTACTGCAAACAGAAGGTATTGGACTGGGTGATCTCACAGATCCCTTCTGGCTTTTAAATCAATTGCAGCACCTCTCCTCCACACCCCCAAATTCACTTGTGAACATTTCTGGAACTTGGTGAAGAGACGTGTCAGCACCTAAAGCAGCTTCCAGTGTTAATCCTCTGCGATTTCACAAGTTGGTCAGGGCAACAGCAGGATGGTCTGGGCAGGTCCCATGAAGGCTGCTTCCCAAAGCACAGTTCAAGTTCTTGGGCTTCTAGGTGAGACATGGAGGAATCCTATTAAACCCTGGTCCTCCTGAGAATCAACAGGAAGCCCCAGAGAGTCTAACTTAGTTGGTTGGGGGGTTCTGTTAAAAAATGTGCATTTCTAACCATGCCCTGAACTAATTCTGATGCAGGTAGTCCAAGAGCCAAACTTCAAAAGATGTAACCATAGACCAGGGATACTCAGCACCAGTACCATTGACACTGGAGCTGGACAGTCAGTTGTTGGGCAGCTGTCCTGTGCATCCTAGATGTCCAGCAGCAGCCCTGGCCTCCACCCACAAGATGTAGAAGCAACTCCCCTTTCCTCCCAGTTGGTACAGTTAAAAATGGCTCCAGGCTGGGCGTGGTGGCTCACACCTGTAATCCCAGCACTTTGGGAGGCCGAGATGGGTGGATCATGAGGTCAAGAGATGGAGACCATCCTGGTCAACATGGTGAAACCCCGTCTTTACTAAAAATACAAAAATTAGCTGGGCATAGTGGTGCATGCCTGTAGTCCCAGCTACTCAGGAGGCTGGGGCAGGAGAATTGCTTGAACTCAGGAGGCGGAGGTTGTGGTGAGCCAAGATCGCACCATTGCACTGCAGCCTGGGTAACAAAAGCGAAACTCTGTCTCCAAAAAAAAAAAAAAAAAAATGTCTCCAGATACTGTCAATTGTTCCCTGGGGGGCAAATTGCCCTTGGTTAAGAACCTATGCCATAGACGTACTTCCCCTTGGGACCTGCTATCGTACGTTTTGATCAACACAAGACAGGGTGCTAGAAGTGAGGAGTTCCTGTTACTGCTGAGGGAAAGATAACCTCCCACTGAAGCCAAGCTGTGCTAGAAGTGGCCACCCCATGTATGGAGGGTGTCTTCTGATCCTGGTGACTACCTGTGGGAGGGAGGTGGGTGTTCTTTGGAGAATCCCTTTGGTGGATCCCATTATAGCACTACTAAACTTGCCTGCTGGTGGGGCAGCAAGGTTTGCCAGCTTTCTCCAACTCCAAGCTCCTTTGGACTAATGAGCTCCTTTGTCACGGTGGAAGGTAATTGTCCCAATCCTGAGTGTTTATTGAGCACCTGCTTTATACCCAGCACTATGCTGAGTGCTTTGCATACATTATCATTTTTGATCTTCCCAGGGACTATATAATATGGCTTCTATTATTATCCCTATTAAAGACACGAGAACAGTGAGTGAATTAATATTTCCAAATGGCTGACCTGGAATGTAGACTCGGACAGTCTGACGCCAGAGACCACACTGTAAATCACCGTGCTATATACATATGCATGTCTCTACCCATTTCCTGAAAAATATAAGTCAGTCTTGCCCAAACACCAGGGAAATATAATTTTAGGTTGAAAACACATTATAATAAGAATTGAGGAATGCTTTTTGCTCTCAGTCTTCCTTATTGGGAACACATCAGCCTGGGCAGCTTTCTGCTCCCTGGGGAGCAGCATGGGAATGAAGGCCCACCCAGGGTGACAAGGCATCTCATCTTGTCCATGTTTCTTCCTGCTTGAAAGGTTTTGGAGTGTCAGGCAGTGGCGAGTCACAGCAGGGGGGGTGGCGAGGAGGCAACTTGCAAGAGGACAGTGAGTGAGGGGGGTTTAGGACGTCTGCATACATCTGCCATCCCCAGTGGGAGGTTTTAAGCAAAGTTCTTTAGCTGTGAATTTTTACAAATATCACCAGAAAACCCCTGTGGGATAATGGGAACTTTGGCTTGGATTGGTGCTGCAAAGAGTCCCACTGTGCTTGGCTTTATTCCCTGAAGATTAGCAAGTAGGGGAAAAATGAAGGCATCATTTAGTATCGTTATTGCCTCTGCTAATGAGCATATTGAAATAGTAGTTAAAAACCCCTTAATTCATATGTGGACTGGAAATAGAAAAGAGCAAGGAGGCGTGGAGCATCAGTGAGCTGGGGGTGCCTTGCAAGGGAGCTGCCAAACTGATGGATGCATCGGGTTTATTTTCCTGTGGTCAAAGATGCAGGTAGTGCTGGAACAGGAAGAGGAGCTGAGCAGGTCCTGGGTGGGGCCTTGGGGCATGTTACAAAGAACCATGAGAGTGAGAGGAAGGAGGTCTCTGTGAAAGCCAGTGACAGAGGTAGTTGGAATGTTTAGTGAAATGTGGATGTGGTTTGCCTTGTTAGTACATAAGGAGAGTATGGTCAAAGCACAGATGATTGTGTTAATCAGTGGCCCTGGTGCCAAAGAGGGTGCAGGTGGATAGGATGGAGATTGTAGAAAACAAAAAAATTCCAAATTGTGTCAACCGGGACTTGTGTTTGCAAGTGATAGAACCCCAACTTAAACTGATTTAAGCAATACATGACCAAAACCAAGTGTGAGTGTGTGCTTGTGTGTGAGTGGGGATCATTTGTTAGTGTAATGAAAAACCCCAGAGGCGATTCTTTTTAGGCATGGGTGTCAACAGACACTCAAATGATGCCAAAGGCCTTTATTTTTCTGGCTTCACTTTTAGCACCTTTGTGTCTGTGGGGCACTCCTGAAGGCAGGCTTCCTTTCCATCATGGTCACCAGGCACTTTCTTCAAGTCCAGCAGAGAGTGAAGGCTTCTCTTTATTAATAATCCAAGCTAAAGTCCCTGATCTGAGTCTCACTGGTCAGACAGGAGTTCTGTACTTTCCCCCAGTTTGGGGATTATGTCAGGGCCAACCAACCAACATGGCCTGAGAGTAAGGGTGGGGCTTTACTCAGAGGGGGAGGAGCCTCCTGGGCTCGTGATGGTTTTAGATGGGCAGCCTGAACTTTCTCTCGCCATACTGAACAATGACCCACAGCCAAGAGCTTCCTGATTACATGGTAGTCACACAAGTTTTTCTTGCCCCCACGTTTCCTTTTTGTTCTGGAATAAGCTTAGGGTGGCAATTTGATTTCAATAATAGTCACAGCTGAGCTGGTGAGTTTTGATTTTTAAAAAAGTAAACTCTAGAGTTGAGTTTACTGATTAAGTATCATATGATAAGTTATAAAGATGGGCAAAATGCCTCACTTTTTGCTCCTTTGTTAAACATGTAAGTTTCTTAAAGGGAGGCCAGGTCTTAGCGTCTCTTCTAAGTGTTCCATCATTTAACTCAGTGGCTCCTATGAGTTCCTATAACAGGAACCAAGTTACACAAACCTCAGGAACAGGAGCTCCTCCATCACTCGTGCTGTGCTTCCTTTCCTGCAGATAAGGCAGGTGAGGGGCTGTGGCTCACAGACATTCTCTACATTCCCTGCAGATAGGACAGGTGAGGAACTGTGGGCACATAAACATTTCATTTACCTAACGGTGGCCATGACCACACCTGTGCTGACAACTGGTTTGCAATGCCAGAAATTCCAGATTGAGCAAGCTTATTACAGCCTCCCTGATGTTGGTTGTAGAACCTTAGACTAACTTTCTTATGATCTGATCCTTGGTCCAAACTCCTCCCAAACTCCAACTCAGATCTTCCCCTGAGGCAATTCAGCAAGACCACCTGTTTGCTCTGCCCTAGATTCCTATATATCTTATTGGGTCATGACTTTTTTTCTCATAAAGTCATTGACACAAAGACTGACTGGGGCAACTGGGAGTGGGGCTTGCTCATGGAGTCTTGGACAAACCCTCCCTGCTTAGTGGAGCTCTGATGGGACTTTCGATTCCCTTCTCTCTAGAGGCCCAAGAACATAAACACATTCCATCCACAGCTTATCTTGACTGTATCTTCCAGTGTCTCCCCTGAAACTGCTGTTGGCACTTTCAACTTCTGTTGATATTAGAGGGACCTTATGGATCCCATGGCTTTTTTTTTTTTTTTTTTTTGCATTTTAGGTTTTGGGGTACATGTAAAGAACATGCAAGCTTGTTGCATAGGAGTCTTGCTCTGTCACCCAGGTTGGACTGCAGTGGCGCCATCTCGGCTCACTGTAACTTCCACCTCCCAGGTTCCAGTGATTCTCCTGCCTCAGCCTCCTGAGTAGCCAGGATTACAGGTGCATGCCACCAAGGTTGGCTAATTTTTGTATTTTTTTTTTTTAGTAGAGATGGGGTTTCACCATCTTGAATTCCTGACTTCGTGATCCGCCCGCCTCGGCCTCCCAATGTGCTGGGATTACAGGCATTAGCCACCATGCCTGGCTGACTTATTTTTTTTGAAGTTCTTGGAAGTGCTGATTTTCATTTCAGTGCAGGAAAAAATATCTAGATTATATCTGAAAACTGATGCTTCAAAAAGCCATGGGCATCATTAGCCATCAGGGAAATGCAAACCCAAATCATCTCAATGACACACCCTTTCCTACCCACTAGGATGGCTACCATCCAAAAGGTGGGTTTAGATGGGTTTTATAATTTTAGACTAACTTCTTTTGATCCAATCCTAAGAAGTGTTGATAAGGGTGCAGAGAAAGTGGAGCCCTCATACACTGCTGGGAGGAATTCATGGTGTAGTAATTTGCAAAACAGTCTTGTAGTTCCTCAAAAGGTTAAATAACAGTAATCTAAACAGCATGGTACTGGCATAAAAACAGAGACCAATGGAACAGAACAGAAAGCCCCAAAATAAAACCATGCACCTACAGTTAATTGATCCTCAGCAGGGGTGCCAAGAACACATAATGCGGAAAGGATAGTCTCTTCAGTCAAGGGCACTGGGAAAACTAGACACTGATATCCACAGGCGAAGAATAAAATTGGACCCCTATCTCATACTATGTACAAAAAATACCTTGAATTTGATTAAGGACTTTTTTTTTTTTTTTTTTGAGATTGAGTCTCACTCTGTCACCCAGGCTGGAGTATAGTGGCAAGATCTCAGCTCACTGCAACCACTGCCTCCCGGGTTCAAGTGATTCTCCTGCCTCAGCCTCCTGAGTAGCTGGGATTGCAGGCGTGCGCCACCATGCCTGGCTAATTTTTGTATTTTTAGTGGAGACGGGGTATCATCATGTTGGTCTCAAATTCCTGACCTCAAGTGATCCACCCACCTCGGCCTCTCCAAGTACTGGGATCACAGATGTGAACCACTGCACCTGGCCTAAAGACTTTTAAATATAAGAAAGACCTGAAACCATAAAACTGCTAGAAGAAAACCTGGGGCAGAAACCTCTTGACAGTGGTCTGGGCAATGAATTTTTTTGAACATCAAACCAGAAGCACAGGCAACAAAAGCGAAACTAGAGAAGTGAGATTGTATCAAGCTAAAAAACTCCTGCATTGCAATGGAAGCAATCAACAGAGTGCAGAGGCATTTACAAATTGAGCGAAAATATTTGCAAACCATATATATGATAAGAGGTTAATACCTGAACCAACCAAACAAAAAAGTTAAAACATAGTTACCATGTACCTGTAATTCCACGCCGAGGTATATATCCAAGATAAATGAAGACATGTCCACACACACATGTGTACATAAATGTTCACAGCAACATTATTTATAATAGCCAAAAAGTGGAATCAACCCAAATGTCCATCAATTATGAATAACAAAATGCCATCTATTCATGCCACACAATTATTTAGCAACAAAAAAGAATGAAGTACTGCTACATGCTACAACATGAATGAACCTTAAAGACATTATGCTAAGTGAAAGAAGCTCTCCGCAAAAGACCACATATTGTATGATTCCATTTCCATGAAACAGCCAGAAGAGGCAATCCCACAGAGGCACAGAGTAGATTAGCCATTTCTAGTGTCTGGGGAGAAGGGGTTATGCGGAAGACTCCCTTACATATGGAGTTTCTTTTTGGTGATAAAAGTGTCCCCAAACTAGATAACAATAATGGTTGCACAACTCAGTGAATACACTAAAAACCATACAATTGTACAATTTAAATGGGTGAGTTGTATGGTATGTGAATTACATCTCAATATGGACATGTGTGTTTGTGTATACATGGAGAGAGAGAGAAGGAGAGAGGGCTGTCTGGCTGAATCTCAGGCTGGGGTGTTCAATCTGCAGAATTCTCTGATGGTGTAGAAATCAGCTGAAGAAAACGCTGAGTGCTGAAGTAACTTCATAAATAACAGTAGTAGAATGTTCCTTCTCCTCCCGGCATATCATTGTAATCATGTATTAGGTCTCAGATTCTTTACACTAATTCATGAAAAAACTTGTTATTGAGCAGAAAGATTTAACATTCTTAACTTCAAGGACAAAGATGCAAATCTTAGCTTTGACCGTGTTGATCCATGAGACTGTGTTTGCTGTGGGAAATGGGCAGCATCCTTTAATTATGAAGGCCTGGGGACGCATCTCACAGCTCAAAACGGAAGGGGGCAAGTGAGACTCTGAAAGGAAGTATAATTTCCATTTCACTAAAGAATCGCAAATGTCATTTATAAGAGCAGTTCAAAGTCGTTTTGAATCTTGGGTCTTGCCTCATGTGATGACTTATGGCAGCGCCCTTCTCCCTGAGCTGTCTCTGGCTTTAGTGTGGGACCAGACCTGAAGGGGCACTTGAGAGGCTGCTGCAGGGAGGCCAGAGGGAGGCTCTTTTAAACAGTCAGAATTAATGTCCTTAGCCAACCAAGAGGATGACATCTGGGCCATAGCAGGCTGTAAGCAACTAGATGTTAGGGACCAGACCTAGCCAACTTGACCTCTTTAGAACCCAGCATGGTGACTGACACATAGCAGGCATTTAATATTATTTTTTGAATGTAACGTGTCAGCTAGGATGAAGTGGGTAGACAGACACAGACGCTTACAGAAATAGTAAGGGAAATGTTCATCAAATGACCACGTGCAGATGCAATTATAAACTATAAAATACCTTAGAGGAGAAACCATGCAGGGGCATGTGGAATTATTGATGGTGGGATGGCCATGTAAAACCCCTGTGGCCTTTACCTCTGGCTTACTTTAGGGCAGAGGAGAGGTTAAGTCACCCTAGCCATCATGGGGGTGCAGATGGTCAGGGCTAATTTCCTAAATGGAAAACTGCTTCTCCCAGCCGGCCTCTTCGTTGAAGAGGCCAAGGGCAAGCACTAGGGACCATTTTGCAGGTGGAGTATTGACAGCCCGTGTCACCCATTAGAGGCAATGTGTCAGGGAAGCTGGAAAGCAACAGATCCCCAACGAGGAGGGCTCTCTGTGCTGCCCTCATGTGGTGAAACTGGGAGCATGCGCCTTCCTTTGCCTCTGGAGTTTCAAAATCTTTCTCAGGTGGTGCATACACAGGAGTCCACACCCGCCCATAGGCAACCAGGGTGCTCTCTTCCATTGCTTTTTAAATTGTTTTTGATAGGTTCTGTTATAAGGAGCTCTGATTCCACATCCGCCAGCCTATAGGATATGCCTCCACTTAGACACTCCCTAGGAACCTGGTATTAACATATTCAACAGTCAGCTCACCATCGCTCCCCAGCCCCCTCAAGCTTCATCTCCTTCTACACTTTCTGACCTAGGGAATGGAATCATTCAATCCTCCAGGCTAGAAATCTCAGTGCCTTCCCTGCCGACTCCCTCTCCGTCTCTTCCCAGGGCTAATCAATCCCAGTCCTGTTCACCATTCATCTATATTCATTGCACCCTTTCTTTTCCACCCCCAGTGCTGCAAACAGACTGATTTTACCCCATATGAATGCAACCATTTCCTGCCTGGTTTTCTTGTCTTCCACCTGGTATCCCTCGAATCCATCTTCCACCCTGTCACCAGATCATGCCAAAATGCTGATATGACCACATGAACACATCCACTTCAAATCCTTTGGTGGTCTGGCCCTGCAGACAGCTTCAGTGTGTTGCTCACACGTCCGCCAACCCTGACCCTGAGGCTTCCCTGGAGGGCTGGGATTGTACACCTCACCTTGCCGAGCTTCCTTCTTCTGGGCTGCTCACCCCATATGCACCACTCACCTTTAGGCTTGGCTCAAGAATCACCCTCTCCTTGAAGCCTTTCCTGCTTTCTCCTCTCAGACCCTATCCAAGATGACACTGACCATTTCCCTGTTGTGGGATTCTGCTGCAGCTTAAACAGAAAGAAAGCAGCGTTTGGAGATGGATGATCCCAGTGTACCCCTTGACATCACCACTATTGCTCTGTGTGATCCATGCAGGTTACTGAACTTCTCCAGGCTACAGTTTCTCTCTTTGAAAGGTGAAGGTTGTAGTGCCTTGCCTTGCTCATAGGGTTCACCTCAGGATTAAGTGAAGTCATCCATGTAAAGTGCTTAGTGGATGGGGAACCCTCAGCAAATGTTGACTCTGATTTGAACCCCAGAGATAGAGCAAGTTTCCACCTGAGGAAAGTAACGCCTTGGTGTGGACTTATTTCTGTTGGCACAGCCACAGCTGGGTTAAGCCTGAGGAAGACAGACTGGTCTTTGTTTCCCCAGTTCCTAGAATAGTGCTCGGTAAATAGTAGACCCTCGATCACTTCACAGTTCCTGACTGTGTCTCCGTCAGTCTCAGAAAACAATTAATCTACAGCCCATTGATGGTATAATTAAGAGCAGATCTTCAAAGCGGTGACCTGGGCATTAGTATAAAGAAAGATGAAAGTGTGGTGAGTCCTGTCTACCCTGAATTCTCAATTCCTGAGGATGGCATGCTGGAAGAAACCTTGTTTTTTTCTAACTTATAGAAAAACATCTTGGCCGGGCGCGGTGGCTCACGCCTGTAATCCCAGCACTTTGGGAGGCCGAGGCGGGTGGATCACGAGGTCAAGAGATCGAGACCATCTTGGTCAACATGGTGAAACCCTGTCTGTACTAAAACTACAAAAAATTAGCTGGGCATGGTGG
>NW_016107815.1:370525-471244 GCF_001604975.1 Cebus imitator | reverse complement strand
AAAACATCTCAAATAATAAAATTTAAGAAGCCAAACCTTTTAAAAATAAAATTGATTGTTCAAGAAGCACATATAGATTACATAGACTGTTGTTTTATTAAAAGGTTGGTATTTAATTTGCTGTTGGTTAGGGTAATCCTTCTTGTTCATTAGACAAACTTTTCTTTCTTTCTTTCTTTTTTTGAGATAGAGTCATGCTCTGTTTCCAGGGCTGGAGTGCAGTGGCTCAATCTTGGCTCATTGCAACCTCTGCTTTCCTGGTTCAAGCGATTCTCCTGCCTCAGTTTCCTGAGTAGCTGGGACTACAGGCGTGCACCACTATGCCCAGCTAATTTTTTGTATTTTTTAGTAGAGACAGGGTTTCGCCATATGGCCAGGATGGTCTCAAATTTCTGACCTTGTGATCCACCCACCTTGGACTCCCAAAGTGCTAGGGTTACAGACGTGAGCCACTGCACCTAGCCTCCTTGGGCAAACTTTTCTAAATATAATGGAGATTGGCCTGTTAGGTTGAAAATGGGCCCCCTTCCAGGACCATTATCAGTTACCTGTTTCATTTAACTGCAAATAAAAGATAAACAAAATGACCCCACCATCTCTTTGTTTTTGGATGGAGCTGTAAATCTGAAAAAGATAAAATACTTCATTGCCTGGAAACTATAGCATAAACCTTCTGTAAATATCATCTACATCTATCTTCAAGTTTGAAGGAGTATATGTTAAAGGTAAAGTATGCAAATGCACATCTTGCAGAAAGCCTTAATTAAATGGAATTTTCCTGATTAATGCTTCAAGTCAATTTTGTCATAGAAATCCAAAACAGCTTCTGTAGCACTCACTATTAATTGATTGATGAACTGTTAAAAAAATAAATATGCAATTCTTATGGAAATTTTTTTTCTTTTTTTGAGACAGGGTCTCAGTCTGTTGCCCAGCCTGGAGTGTAGGGACTCTATCTTGGCTCACTGCAAACTCCGCCTCCTAGGCTCAAGCGATTCTCCTGCCTCAGCCTCCCTAGTAGCTGGGATTACAGGCACATGCCACTACCACCTGGCTATTTTTTGTATTTTTAGTAGAGATGGGGTTTCACCATGTTGGCCAGGCTGGTCTTGAACTCCTGACCTCAAATGATCCACCTATCTTGGCCTCCCAAAGTGCTGGGGTTACAGGTGTGAGCCACCATGCCTGGCCTCAATCTTTGTGAAATATTGACTATGCTTTTTCGTTCCCTGGAGCAAATTTAACATTTAGCTTGCATATCTTAACTAGTGACCAGCAGTGATTTGACCCTTTTTAACTCACAGGTGTGTGTCATTTGAATGACATTTATTGCACTGGAGGTGTGGCTTATGTGTGCGTATAGATCAATGAATTACTAAAGGCTGTTTGAGTTGACAAATAATTAGAATTAAAAAAAAATCAGTCTCTCTTTTGGTCAAAATATCCCCAATTTCTTAATACCTCCATTATGTGTGTTTTTGCTCTATCTGTTTCCTTAATCTTAGATATCTGGTGCTGTAGAGCCATAGAATGCAAGCTCAGCAGAGAACTGTGAGTTTATCCCCAAATGGAAGTTTCTGGAAAGATTCACAGTCTACTTTTTTGTCTTTTATGTTCAAGGCCAGAGGTACTTGGGCCCGACTGACTACCTTTGGCCCTAGAAGCCAAATGCTTTTTCTTCCCTTTCTTTGCCTTTTCTCCACCTCCCTTGTATAAGAAACACCAAAGGAATTATGGATCATCTCTCAGTCAGTGTTGCCAGTGAGCCTTGACTGGAGCCACAGTTATGAATCCTACTGCGGTGTGCTGTATTTCTCAGGTGTCTCTAATGAGCAGTGCTTTGTTGTGTGTGGTGAACTGAAGCGAATAAATTATCTGCTGACATAAAGCTGATGGCATGCAGCTAGTTTTGTTTTATTGAGTTATCCATACTGTTTGGCATAATAAGTTGTGTTGAAATACTTCCCACTTCTGGGCCTGCCTTTATTAGTTTAAAATCTGGGCCTTGTTTCTTGTTGTTGGTGGTTAGAATAGGTTTTATTATGATATGCAATTATCTCTCTGTCATGTTCATCTTGGTTTAATCGCCTATTCTGTATCCTAATGGGGTACGTCAGCAGAAGACAGTGTCCCTTTGCTTTAGAATACTACATTAAGGTATCTCACATAACTATAAATTGTTTGTAATTCAAGGCAACACTGAAACTACAAACTTCAGAGATGAATTCCGTTTCTATTCCCTTTGAAACTATTTAAAAAATCTAACATCTCTTCGCATGACCAGAGAGAGATACCAATTGCTGTTTGGGTCAAATTTTCTTTTTCCCATTGCCTTGCTACATTATTTAATTCTGATTTCTGCCTCAGCATTTCCATCGTCTAAATACAGTAGATCCTTTGCATGTGCATACTTTCAAACTTATGGGGTTGACTATTTTCTAGAGGCCCTAAAATGATTTGTAGTCTTGCAAAAACAAGAATTAGAATTGTACATAGTACAGGCTGCTATGCCAGGGAGAGGTCCTTGCTAATAAACGTGTCTGACTGATTCAACTCTTAGCAGGGAATCGCTTCTCCATCAATAGAAGCTTCTGGCTGCTTCTGGGTAACTCCTGTCTTAATCTTTCCTCAGCTATATTTTTATGGGCTAAATTATAGATTATAGAAATTTATGTGAATGGGGGGGTTGGAATGGTTTATGGCACTGCTTAGGACAACCTTTTAAAAATTACTGATGTTTGGATAACACCCCTAGATATTCTGACTTATTTGAAGTGGGTCCTGAACATGCATGTGTTTAAACAGCTCCCCAGTCAATTCCCATGTGCAATCAGGAGTGGAAGTCAGTGGGCTAGGAGATATCTAAATCATTCACACCTCTCCAGCTCTAGTTTAAAAGGCTTTGAATAATTTCCCATTGCTATTAAGTTAAAGACCAACCCCTTTATTGTCTTCTAAACCAACGCCTCTCCTGGTGACACTTTCATTTTCTTTATATGCATCTCAGCTTCTTCTGTGTATTACACTCCTTTCTGTGACCTTTGTATATGCTGCTTCCTTTGCTTGGAAAGGTCTCTTTCTCTAGAGAACTTCTATGCATCCCTCAGAACTTTGCCCAATCATGGCTTCCTCAAGGAAGCCTCTCTTGACCCCTGACTAGGTGAAATCTCACCATTAATCACGCTTCTACTTCCTTATAGTGCTTACAGTTGCCACTTGACCCTGAATTGGGTGATTCTTTGCCTAGTGCCTATTTCTTCAGCAGTTCTGTGAGCTCCATGAGGGCAGGGACCATGCCTTCTTCACTCCGAAGCCCTCTTCCCATTATGAGGCTTGCATATAGTTGGCATTTAAGACAACCATTGAATAAATAAAAGGTTTGCCTATTCCAAATCTGTCATGGTGACTCCTCCACCATCAGAATAGAAGAGGATTTTCATTGAGTTTGGCCTAAATCAAGTTTATGAATTGCCAACTGAACACTGCAGAGTATTCTTCTAAGCGAGAGTTTCTCAACTTTGGCGCTATGACATTTTTGGAGTCTGATGATCCTTTGTTGTGAGAGGGGCTGCCCTGTGTATCGGAGGATGTTGAGGAACATCCTTGACTTCTACCCATTATGTACCAGCAGAACTCCCTTCCCCGGTTGTAGCAGAAAGGTCTCCAGGCATTGGCAAGTGTCCTTTGGGGTCAAAAGTGACCTTGATTATTATAGGCAACCTAAGGAGAGAGACCCAGATGAGAAGTTATTATGAGTGTCTTTTGTGGTTTGCACTTTGGTGGTCAGATTCTGTTACAGGTAGCTGGCATGAGCAGGGCAGGAGAGGGCTCTTCCCCCCACCCACCAGAAATGTCAGGTGATGGTCTGGCAATTATTGCATTACTTCTTTAAAAGTAATAAACTCCAGCTGGAACCATGGAGCGGTCATTTCCTGATGGTCCACACCTGTTAACGTTGAAAGGTTAATTAAAAGCAGGCTCCTGGGAGAAGAAACTTCCTGGGTGTATGAGTCCATTTTCATGCTGCTGATAAAGACATATACAAGACTAGGAAGAAAAGGAGGTTTAGCTGGATTTACAGTTCCACATGGCTGAGGAGGCCTCAGAATCATGCTGGGAGGTGAAAGGCACTTCTTACATGGTGGCAGCAAGAGAAAACGAGGAAGAAGCAAAAGTATAAACACCCAATGAACCCATGAGGTCTCGTGAGACTTATTCACTATCATGGGAATAGCATGGGAAAGACTGACCCCCATAATTCAGTTACCTCCCTCTGGATCCCTCCCACAACACATGGGAATTCTGGGCAATACAATTCAAGTTGAGATTTGGGTGGGGATACAGCCAAACCATATCACTGGGAATACACATTAAGAGACGAAAACTGCAAAGTGTGGTCTTCTGGGAACACTCCACTGGAAAAAGGAAGAAAGCCTCAGATGGGCATTGGTACAACTTCCTAAACACAGTGCTTACTTCCCAAAGGCAAGGAGGGCACTGCACATGCAGAAAGCCCACCATAAAAGAAGAATCACAGAAAAGAGGCAAGTCCATAAAAGTCCTAAGATCATGGTTAAACAGGACACTTGACCTGTTCTCTCTTAACCTTCAAGTCCCCGCTTGGGTCTCTTCCAAGGGTTCTTTCCTTTCTTTCCTGTTCCAAAGCCTCTTAAATAAACTTCCACTCCTGTCCTGGAACTTGCCTTGGTCGCTTTTTCTGCTCTATGCCCCTCAGTCTAATTCTTTCTTCTGAGGAGGACTAAAGTTGCTGCAGGCATGTGTGGATTTGCCACCAATAACTCACTCAGGATAATTTGGATCTCTTCTACCACTAACATGTCCATTGAAGTTATCTGTTACCCTGAACTGCTGGGGAACAAGAAGCTTAGTAATTGTTCGTCATAGACTAATTCTTTAAATTAAGAAAAAAAAATTTGAATGTGTTGAGTTCTATTTGAAGGGCTTTTTTTCTATAAGGTTGGTGGCTATGAAAAATGACTCGGTTTCATGGGCCACCAAAGTCCTCAGAATGAACTCTGCAGGCAGTGGTAGGTACATGATAAAAGTGGCTTTTTGTGAGCCCCAGAGCCCTCCCAAGTTTTTGTTTCTTTCTGGTAATATCTGGTTCCTCAAAGATTTTCTGCTTACTCATTACCAAACTAGACCAATCATCAAAATGATAAGAAGAGCCTTTTAAAAGCAGAGATGCCCATCTCTCTCCTGTGGAGATTCTGATGGGACAGGATGGGAATCTGAAATCATAAGGGGCTCCTTCAGCAATACTGTTGGTTCTCTAGGCTTGGGAGACACTGATCTACACCACAGGCACTGCCTGGAGACCTGTAGTCAGACCTTGAGCAGTTAACCCAATTAGCATTGGTATGAAATTGTGTGTTGAGCTCTATGCTAGTCAGGGTTAGGTGTGTGCTGGTGGGTGGGGAGTGAGGGAGAGTTCCTCACGGCTGTGGGATGGGCCAGTACTCTGTAAAAGGGTTATTGATTATTGAGTGTGGGGAAAAAATGAGTGGTGGGTTTATGGAACTAGGAGCAGGTGGCCTGCTTGATGCAGGGAAGAACTGAAGAGGATATTTACACTGGGGACAGTGCCTGCAGCACAAGAGAACTCCAATCCTTTATTATTAATTCTTTTGAATTCTTTTAGATACTGTATTACTCTGTTTTCATGCACCATGTCAGCTAAGGGGATTCTCATTCTAAATATCTCTCTTGCTCTCCCTCTCTCAATGAAATACTTCCAATATTGTCTTAATATTTTTATGTGAGGAAAAGAAAAGGAAGGGGTGAGAAAGGTAAGTGAGGTATTTTGCTACAGGCAAAATTTCCCTCTACTTTGAAAATTTTGCAAAGTCTAGGAAACACTCACAAAATGGCATTTCACTGGCGTTTGGACCACTCAGGACAGGTGGGTGCAGGGATGCACAGGTGTCTGGGGGTACTCCACTTTGCCTAGGAACTTCAATATGTCCCAAAGAGGGGAGAGGTAGAGGTAGGGTGAGAGTTTATGTTGTTGGTGAACTCTTGACTTTATGCAGTGGATATTTCTTCACACATTCCAAGTAGCACTTACATACTGTGTAGCAAGTTCAATTTCTAAGAATCTATTTAAAAGATGTCACCACACATGTCAGAAAAAAATATTCTCACAAGGAAGGAGTTAGTCATGTTTCATATTGCAGGCAATTTGGAAGAATGGGATTTGGATTACAGGACATGAGTACAATACAAATGTGATTGTTTGGAGGTAATTTGAACTAAATGAAGTATGCTTGTACTGAGAGTTCAAGGACATCAAGCAGTCTTTATAAGATGAAGTTTCAGTTGAAAGTTCTCTTGGAAATTATAGTCTGAGCTCTGAGCTGTCAGTCCAGGGACTGGGTCCTCTATTCTAGCTGAACTCTCAGCTCCCTAAAGGGAAAGTAGCTATTCTAAAAATTCTTCACCATTTGAAGATTTCTTCTTGTAGTTTTATATAAATTGGCACTTTACTTCTTAGTCTTTGTTTGTACTACAGAACATAATCCTGTGGAATTTGTTTATGATATTGTCAGTGCTGGAAATTTCAGCAAGAACAGTATTTAGTTGGGTGGGGATATGGTTTGGCTTTGTCCCCACCCAAATCTCATCTTGAATTCCCACATGTTGTGGGAGGGACCTGGTGTGAGATAATTGAATCACGGGGTCAGGTCTTTCCCATGCTGTTCTTGTGATAGTGAATAAGTCTCATGAGATCTGAAAGTTTTTAAAATGGGAGTTCCCCTGCACAAACTCTCTTCTCTTGTCTGCCACCATGTGTGCCTTTCACCTTCCACCATGATTGTGGGGCCTCTCCAGTCATGTGGAACTGTAAGTCCATTGAACCTCTTTCTTTTTTAAAATTGCTCAGGCTTGGGCATGTCTTTATCAGCAGCGTGAAAAGGGAATGATACAGTAAATTGGTACCCCAGTAGAGTGAGGTGCTGCTGAAAACATACCTGAAAATGTGGAAGAGACGTTGGAACTGGGTAACAGGCAGAGGTTGGAAGAGTTTGGAGGGCTCAGAAGAAGACAGGAAAATGTGGGAAAGTTTGGAACTTCCTAGAGACTTGTTGAATGGCTTTGATAAAAATGTTGATAGTGATATGGACAATAAAGTCTAGGCTGAGGTGGTCTCAGTTGGAGATGAGGAAATTGTTGGGAACCAGAGCAAAGGTGACTCATGTTATGTTTTAGTAAATAGACTGGTGGCATTTTGCCCTGCTCTAGAGATTTGTGGTACTTTGAACTTGAGAGAGATGATTCAGAGTACCTGGAAGAAGAAATTTCTAAGCAGCAAAGCATTCAAGATGTGGCTTGGGTGTTGTTAAAAGCATTCAGTTTTACAAGGGAAATGAAGCATAAAAGTTTGGAAAATTTGCAGCCTGACGATGTGATAGAAAAGAAAACCCCATTTTCTGAGGAGAAATTCAAGCTGGCTGCAGAAGTTTGCATGAGTAAAGAGGAGCTGAATGTTAATCACCAAGACAATGGGGAAAATGTCTCCAGAACATGTCAGAGAACTTTGTTGCAGTCCTTCCTTACACAGGCCCAGAGGTTTAGGAGGAAAAAATGGTTTTGAGGGCTGGGCCCAGGGTCCCTCTGCTGCGTGCAGTCTAGGGACTTGGTGCCCCTTGTCCCAGCTGCTTCATTTGTGACTACAAGGGGCCAAGGTACCTCTCGGGCTGTTGCTTCAGAGGGTGGGAGACCCAAGTCTTGGCAGTTTCCACATGGTGTTGAGCCTGAGGGTACACAGAAGACAAGAATTGAGGTTTGGTAATCTCTGCCAAGAATTGAGGTTTGGGAAACTCTGATTTCAGAGGGTATATGTAAATGCCTGGATGCCCAGGCAGAAGTTTGCTGCAGGGGCAGGGTGCTCATGGAGAACCTCTGCTAGGGCAATGTGAAAGGGAAATGTGGGGTGGGAGGCCCCACACAGAATCCCTGCTGGGGCACTACCTTGTGGAACTGTGAGAAGAAGGCCACCATCCTGCAGTCCCCAGAATGATAGATCCACTGACAGCTTGCACTGTGCACCTGGAAAAGCTGCAGAGACTCAATGCCAGCCCATGAAAGCAGCCAGGAGGGAGGCTATGCTATACCCTGCAAAGCCACAGGGGCAGAGCTGCCTAAGGCCATGGGAACCCACATCTTGCATCAGTGTGACCTGGATATGAGACATGGAGTCAAAAGAGATCATTTTGGAGCTTTAAGATTTGACTGCCCTGCTGGATTTTGGACTTGGTTGGGGCCTGTAGCCCTGTTGTTTTGGCCAATTTCTCCCATTTGGAATGGTATATTTACCAAACTCCTGTACTCCCATTGTACCTAGGAAGTAACAAACTTGCTTTTAATTTTACAGGCTCATAGGCAGAAGGGACTTGCCTTGTCTCAGATGAGACATTGGACTGTGGAGTTTTGAGTTAATGCTGAAATGAGTTAAGACTTTGGGGGACTGTTGGGAGGGCATGATTGGTTTTGAAAGGTGAGGACATAAGATTTGGGAGGGGCCGGGGTGGAATGATATGGTTTGGCTATGTCCCCACCCAAATCTCATCTTGAATTTGCACATATTGTGGAAGGGACCCAGTGGAAGGTATTTGAATCATGGGAACAGGTCTTTCCAGTGCTGTTCTTGTGATACTGAATAAGTCTTTTTGAGATCCAATGGTTTTAAAAAGGGGAGTTTCCCTGCATAGGCTCTCTTTTTTTTCTCTTGTCAGCCACCATATGAAACATGCCTTTCACTTCCTGCCATGATTGTGGGGCCTCCCCAGCCACATGGAATTGTAAGTCCATTAAACTTCTTTCTTTTGTAAATTGCCTAGTCTCAGGTATGTCTTTATCAATGAATAAAGCATGAAAATGAATGAATACAGGTTGTGTTGAGATATGGAGATTGGTTTTAACAAGATTTAGATATTTCTTCCTCCTGTTAGCTCTTTGATTTTTGGCATGGCTGACTCAGGTGTCAATTATTGTCTGTTGATGTGGCATTGAACATGTGTTTGCCTAATACCTAGGAATTTTAACTTGGAAGGAAATACTTGGGGAGCTCAAATCAGAACCATAGAATCTGAATAGCTAGGAGTGTGAAAAGTTACATGAATGTGCAGTATTAGAGCTCAGGGTCTGAATCTATACTCCTTGGGTTCCACTGCAGTTCCATCACTTGCTAGCTCTGGCGGATTAATAGCCGCCCCAAATCTGTGTTCCTTGCAAAGTGTCTTTGCTCCTCCCATTAAGGAATAGAGTCTATTTCTCCAGCCTATGAATCTGGGCTAGACTTGTGACATGCTCTGTTCAACAGAATGCAGACAAAGTAATATAATGCCACTTCCAAGGCTACCCCTTAAGTGTTCTTACATACTTCCGCCTTCTTTCAGAATGCTGGTTCTGCCTTGGGAACAGGCTAGAGCTAGCCAGCTGGATCATGAAAGACCATGGGCAGGTGAATGGAGGCACTTCAACCAATGGGAGCAAGCACCCAGAATCAGAGATGCTTTGCCAACCACAGTTGATGGCAAAAGGAGAAGGAGCCCCGCCAAGACCAGAAAAAGTGCATAGGCGATCATAGCTTGAATTTTCAAGAGGTTTTGGGAAGTTTTATAACTCAGCAATAGCTCACTCATCCATGAGTGACCATGAACACACTGCTTAACCTTTCTGTGCCCATTCCTGCCAGTATAAATGAGTATAATCATATTCGCTCAGAGCCATGCTTGTGAAGCTCTTGGCCAGGTGCCTTGTATATAGTAAGTGGATATAGATATCAGTGGTTATACTTCAGGACAGATTTGCCATAAGCCTTGGTCTGAGCCTACTTTGGAGTGTGCTGGTAACCAGTATGTAGCTGTAGTGCACTTTAGCCTGAAACTGTGCTGCTCTGAGAGAGAAAGGAAATACAGCTATGTGGGTAGAAGTCAGAGATTTTTCTCCCAGTTCCAGGGAAATAGAAAGAGGGAAACAGGCAGATCTTATCTTTGGAGGGAGGTCCACACCAGTTCCCAGAGGTGGGGGGGCTCCTAAGCCATAGGGGTAGGGATAGAGAGGGGCTCCCTATCCAGGCTGTTTGCTCTCTTCACCCAGACTCTGATTTTACCTGCTGTGCAGAATCTGAGCTTTCAACATCAAGTAAAGCAATAATTTATTTCGTGGAATTGGAGGCTTCAAAGCAAAGAAACATCAGATTGGTGTTTATTCTATGTTAGATTGGGCAGTATCAGTAGATCTTTCTCTATTAGGCTTCAGCAGACCGAGACACAGAAAAATATCTTCCCAGACTCAGCCCTTAGAACTTCCCAGGGTCTGGGAAGGACTGAGGGATTGGCTGCTGGAGCCTCAGAGAAGAGAGGTAGGTGTCAGGTAGTGACAGAGTTGGGGAGGCATTGAGCGTCAGAAGATGCATGGATGTCTAGTAGAGGGCTTCTAGGACCCCTCTTCATGGGCTCTTGCTACCAGTCACAACTCATTTCCTTTCAAGATACAGCCCACCTTTTGCTCTGTAAGGAAATTAACTCGAGAGAGATGAGTCCACGTTATCTGCCTTAGAGAGTTATTGTTCAGAAATTAAGGAAGAGCCCGTTTGCACACTAAGCCCTAGGTCTGGCACTTACAGGGACATCAAATATTACAAAGGCATTGTTCCTATTCTCAGGAAGCTTATACTCTTGCAGTGGTCTGCCACTCTGTAGAGCAGAACCCCCTGGGAGCTTACAAAGTGTGAGATCTGGTCTCCACAGCAGTCTTATTAAACTAGAATCTCATAGAACTGGGGCATTGGTATGTTTCAAATATTCCCCAGCTTTTCCTAATGTGCAGGCAGGTAAGAATTGCTGACCTAAGTGTCAGGTATTTTTCACATCTCAAACAATAAAAAAGGCAGGGTGGTTCCAGAGTTGGTTAATAGATGGCCGAATTATCTCAAAAGCTCATGTTCTTTTCACATTTCTTCTCTGCCATCTTCATGATGTTAGCTTTGGTCCTCAGCCTCATGGTCACAAGATGGCTGCAGTAGTACTAAGCATCACTTCCTTATCAGTTGAATCTAGACATAGAAAAAAGATGACATTTCCACATGTTTTTCTTTTTAAGAGTGAATAAAGCCTTTCTAAGAAGTTCGGAGGAGATTTATCTTATAACTCTTTGTCTAGAACTATATTGTATGTTCAAGCCTAAACCAAAATCTGGCAAAGGAAATCAAACCACTGTGACTAGCTGAGGTCAATTCACAACTCATCCTCCTAGGGTTGGAGAGGCAGTCATTTTGAGCATGTGATCAAGCAAAGAATGGACCGTGAATAATAATAGAACCTTATCAGCAAGGAATGAGGAATAGGAATGGCTGTTGGATTATATCTGGCAGGATAGAATAGGCTGGGCTGTGGTGACAAACCAACCCCAGTATCTCAGTGACTTAGCACAACAAAAGTTTACTTCATACTTACAAAGTCTGATGCAGGTGAGATGGAGTCTGTCCTCCATCTGTTGACTTGGATCCATGCTCCCTTGTCCCGCCATCTTGGTAGGTTCCCATTTCACCATGCGGCCTCCAAGCTTGCTAGAACAGAGCGGGAGAGTGATAGTAGAGACATTTATTTGAACTACCTCAACTCAGGAGTGACACACTTCACAACTGCTCATTATCCATTGACTAGAACCAGTCAGCTGGTCCCGACCTAATTCCAAGGGAGACTGTGATGTATAGTGGACATATGGAGGATTTCATGAGTGCTTGGCCATAGGAGGCAACTAAGAAGTAGGGACAGAAAATGGACGTTGAGATCAACCCAGAAGAAATGGTTCTGGGTCAAAATATGCATGCACACTAGTTGTATCCAGCTTTTGATTCAAAATGTGTTAGACTCCCCTGTCTCTTCTACAAAGATTGAAATACCAGTTGCCACTTGCACTGAGGCATTAGGGAGATTTTTGTTTATAGCTTTAAAAAAAGTAAAGAGCTTCTGAGCACCTCAGGGGCAGGAAATATGTAAATATTTGGCGTCAGTATCATGCTGCTTGATGGCCCCGGAAGCTCCAGTCATTACTCAGCTGTGTATCTGCATCCTGACACAGCAATAAGTGATAATACACAAATCTAGAGGGAAAAATGGTGCTCCACAGCCTTGCCCAGTTTCTTCATGCCTCGGTTCATAGCTCTAAACCCCTTTCTGAACAAAATTAGTCATTTTCTTCTATGTGCTTGAATTATTTTCAGAGAGCCATTATACTGACTCATCTGTTTTTTCATAAGAAGATGTATCAGGTTCTTTGATCAATGCAAGTGGGTTTGTCCATCCGTGGAGCTGTGAATTAACTTTTGGGGGTCCAGAGCTTTTGGTATAAACATCTTATCATGAAAAGAGCCTATAAACTCACCCAGAGCAGAAAAGTATCACTTATCTTCTCCATAGTACCTAACATAGTCCTGGGTTTACAATCAGAGCTCTGTAAATCCAATTTGATAGGAAATATGTGGACTGTTTTGTCTCCAGGGCTGGAATGTGCTGAATTCCTGGAGAACTTTTGGTAATGTACAAATAAAGTCAATTTTACTTTGTCAGTGTTTGGGTTATCTATTCATGATCTCTTTTAGGCAAAGTATTTGTCTCAGAATGGCATCTTTCCCCTGGGCTGACATCACTAAATGCCAGTTTACAGATGCTCAGAAACTACTAACTAGTTCGGGAACAATGCTGCATCACTTAGCTGAAGGTCATGAATCTAGTAACAACACCCATTACAACGCAGCTAAGATACAGGAGGTAAGCAACAAAAGACTCTTTGAGCAGATCGAAGGCATAAGAGAACTCTTAAGTTAAATATCTTCATATCGGAGTTCCTTAGACTCTTACTCAGAGCCCAGAGACTACTGTTATACCCCGAGTTCTAAAAGAAATTATTGTCTGGTCTCATAAAATGTCATAGCAGCGTGCAGTATAAGCCTGGTTAAAGAAACGATGATTTCCATGCAATGAAAGGCAGTCATTTAAAATAACAATATAGCTCTATCTCGAGTAATGTGGAAATATGTCCACTATCTGTCATTGAAGAACAAGGCAGTTTACAGAGCAGCATATTAGTTGTCTCTTGGTGAAACAGAGACAGAGAGAAAGAGAAGAGAGAGAGAGAAGTGTTGGGTTCTTATTACAGCAGTGAATTGAACAGAACTGGCCTGTGCCTCCATGGTGAGAAAAAGAGAAGAATCAATAGGAATTGCATTACAGGGGGAAAGATCCTGTGACTGATGCTTTGAAAGCACATGTGAGGACCAGCCTTGGGAAGTCAGGGGGCTCCTTCTGGAGGAAATCACATCCAACAATGATTACAATTGCATTATGCTGCAGTGTTATATTGTATCACATCAAATGATGTATGACATCATTAATTAGGTAATAATTATAATGACAGTAATGTCTAAACTAGAACCAGGGAAGGAGGTTAAAGGCAGGTTTTTAGACAGAGAAGAAAATTCTTTTAGACAAAGGGATCTGCCTGAGGAAAGGCGCGAGGTGGGGCATGTCTGGAGGAACTGAATGAAGGCAGTTTTAAAAATAAGTAATGCTGATACTTTTAGTTATTGAAATTTTGTTTTATTTACTTCTTTATGCATGACTATATTTTTGATATGTATACTGAACACATTTTATTTCACAGGAAAAAATCCTATGGATTTATTTTTGTTTTGAAAAGCAGAAGGATATATTTTGTCATCTGGAACATTTGCTTAGGTGGTTCAGAACTTGTGTTTTGGAAAGAGCGTGCAAACCTTACAGACGTACCATGAAGCAAATATAATGAGGAAATTATAAACGTATTCAAGGCTTTTGATTGCCAAAGGAAGATGCTTTTCTAACCTGTGCATTACTTTGGATTGTCCACAGAACTGCTCCTTTTTACTGCCAGGAAAGATCCTGCAGAAAATTGACCAATTGCAGAAATTCATTCTGCCTTTTTTCTTTCATGAAAATCCTGGATCTGAATTGTTCTTCAAAGATATTTTGTTCCCCTTTGTAGAAGCAGACAAATTCTAGGAGTTCACTGGAGGTCTCTCAGTCCTAAGCCCTTACAGGAGAAAGATTACTGAACATTCCTTCAATCTCTTCCTAAGAAGAAGGTAGAATGGCTCCAGCTCCTCAGTCACTAAGGAATGGTGAGAGAATAGCCCGCACAGACGGTGGTGAGGATGGGAAATCGGAGGAGGGAGGTCAAGGACACTGAAGAAAAGTGCCTTTCTGTGTCCCGTAGCCTTGGCTGTTGTCACGGTCTCATCCAAAAGAACCGACCAGGAAGGAGAATGTTATTTGGGGATGATAGTTTCTTCATCTCACATGGGAGCCAACTCACTTGAATCAACTATTCCTGTATTTTTATTGTATGATATAGTCTGACATCCACTGAAAATTAGCAAGTACAATATGGTGTGGTTAAGTACTATGGCTGGGGAATCATAAGGTGCTATGGTCCAAGAAAAAAAGCTAATCCAGACCCTTGGTGGTCAGGGCAGGCTCCTCCCTAGGGCAGCAGTTGGCCATGATGAGAATGAATAATGAATAAGAGATAGCCAGAGAGCAGGGCATAGGGAAAGGCTTGTTGCAAGGAACTAGAAGTGACTGGGCAGGGTACAGCAGACGCCACAAGTCAGGGTATGCAAAGCAGGCAACAGTGATGAGAGGAGAGGCCAGCTCAGGAAGCATATTTTATTCTATATTCAGGAGTTTAGATTCTTCCCAGAAACAGCGGTACAATCAGACTTGCATTTTAGAATGTCCATTTGGTTGCAGGAGGAGAAGGGACTGGTGGGGGCAGCAAGGCACTGAGCAGGCTGGGACCAGATTGAGAGAGAGAGTGACAATGTGGTCTAGTCTTGGAGATGAAGGCTCAGGTCATCTCACAGAAAGAAAGAGCCAGCCTTCATGTCTTTGGTCCTTTGTCTGAAGGAATTTCAATTAATTCAAATAGACTGCATTTATTTCTCAAGAGTCAGTGTCTTAGAACAATGTAGGTGGGAATAAAGACAGCTTTTCTAGACACTACAGGACACCGGGGGATGGTTGTGCAGCTCTAAGGCCTGGGCTGGTGGTGGATGTAGAATTTTAATTATGTACGGAAAATCTGGTACAATGTAACTACTAATTTCCCATTGCCCTTTCTCCTGAGCTGGAGTTCTGGTCTGTAAGGCAGTGGTCTTCTCAGGGCTGTAGAGTGACTATACTGGGCCCTGGAATCCATTTGTGCCTCTAGGCTGAGTAACAAATGTGTAATAAACAGGTATGAATTTTCAAATGCATCTGATAAATGTAGTGCACACTCACTTATTAGCGTAATGAATGCAGAATAGTTCTCTTTGTGAATTATCTCAATCCAACAATGCTGAAAGCATTATTACCATCAGGTGGAGCTCTGAGAAATATTTTGTCAGTAAAAATATTCTCATACTAAAAAAATTGGGAACCACTGTTTTGGAGAGAGGCATGATAGAGCCCCAGGACCCATGTAATACCATCTGCCCGATTAATTACCTTGCTACAGATTTGGTTCCAACCCAGACAGGTGGTTTCAAGTAAACTTCCATGAAGAACAGCAACGTGGTGGGTGGATTTAACAAGGTTCTAATGTCTTATTTTTTTTATTCCTCCCACCTCTCCTTAGCTAGCACTGGCATTTCTTCTCATTGCAAACTTCAGTCCTTACAAATAGCATATGTGACTTCACCTAAGTAGGACTTCATCTAGAGTTGCAGACACCCAGAAACAATTTCACAGCAAGCCTGTAAAATCTAATTTGATTTGATGATGATATCAACAACCGTGACTAACACGATAACATCGTGAATAACAAGAAGCTTGACATTTATGGGGCCTTTGAAAATGACATCTTGCCTTTGCCAAGCTTGGCCAGTCCATTCTTCAGGGGCCGAACATGCAGATTAAGTGCAGATGGAGCCTTTGTGCAGGGAAGCTAGGCAGGTGGGGAAGAGAAAGTGAATATGAATTTACCTGGGAGCAAAACTGCAGGACTCAGCACATCCCAAGCAGTGCTTCTCAATAGAAACTGACTGCTGGAATCACCTATGGAATTTCTTCAATGTAATTTCCAGACCTCTCCTAGACCAGACCCAATCAGAGTCTCTGTAGTGCGGAGTAAGCATTTGATTTTTTTTTAACGCATCCAGTATAGTCACCTTCATGGATATTAATGTCTTCTTGAGGGCTTGTCAAAACACAGCATGAGGGGCCATATTCCTAGGATATTCGATTCAGTAGGGCTGGGTAGTGCCTGAAGATATACATTTCTAGTAAGTTCTTAGGTGATGCTGTTGGTGCTATTTCAGAGACACACTTTGAGATTCACACCCCTGTAAGCTCATAGGATTCTAGATGACTTTGAGCCTATAATCCCACTCTAAAGGGGCCCCAGGTCTTTCTTTCCACTGTACTTGGAAGAATCTTGAGGGCAGATCAAGTTAGCAATATGCTTTCCTTGAACAGCCCTAGCTCCAGAAACAATTTTATAGAAATCACAAATGGTTTGAACAACAATCCTTATTGCTTATGTTAGGTGGTGTAACAAGATTGCATATTTTCTCAATTATTTTCTCCATTCATTGGAACTGCATAAGTTTATCTCACACTGCTTGTGTGAGAAAGTATAATATAAACATAGGGTTGGGCTGGCTGCCATTGGGCCATTGGCATTTCCTGTCATTTCAGCCTTCACCTCTGTGTACACTGGGTTTAGGGGATGGGATTGTGGGACTTTTGACCTATGTCATAGTTGTTACAGTGCATATTGCTTAACACAGCTGGGTAATTAAGACAAGGATCAGGTGACATCCTCCCCCTGAGTGGGAACAGGTACCACAGGCATATTCGGGAAGAAATGTCAGTAAATAGGAGGAGGCCTCTTTGTTGGTCAACACCGGGGGATGGACATTCCAGAGTGTTGAGGATGAGCAGGGTGATTCAGGAGGAGGTGAGGTTTGGAGACCGAGGCAGATGGCAGCAGTGAAGGGAGGAGGGTCTCTGTTATTAGACTGAGACATTTGTCAGAACCCTGGGAGAGGACTGACGAAGGTAGGATAGAGGAGACAGCAGGGGTATTCAATCTTTTGGCTTCCCTGGGCCACTTTGAAAGGAGAAGAATTGTATACACATAAAATACACTCACAGTAACAGTAGCGGATGCACTTCAAAAAAATCACAAAAATATCTCATAATGTTTTAAGAAAGCTTATGAATTTACACTGGGTTGTATTCAAAGCTGTCCTGGGCCGCACACGGCCCACAGGCAGCGATTTGGACATGCTTGGGATAGAGCTTCAGTCTTCTGGGGATGGAGGGCCTAGGCAGGGATTGAGATGGGAGAATAAGATAAGGCTCTCTGAGTGAGAAAAATGGGTCTTTGGAACAAGACAGAGGCCTGGTTACTCCAATAAGGACTCAAAATTGGGACCAGAGTACCTGGTAATATGACGGCAGAGTTGCTCAAGTGACTCCTGCCTGAGCAGGCTGTTTTTAAAGTAAAGGGCAAGGCAGAACCTGCAGATAGAGGCCAGTGGGCACCAGCTCTAGAGAGATGTGTTTTATAGAGGTTTGATATTAGCAAGGTCTGACACATCAAGGGTAAACCTTTTCACAATATAACATAATATGCATTTTCTTATCTATTCACCAACCAGTTGAGCTACGTTAAATGTTGGCATGAAATGTTGGGGTAAGCATCATGTTCTGGCCTGAATATTCCTTAGGGGCTCATAATGGAACATGCTTGTAAGAGGCGGTCAGCATACATTTCCAATCTCATGCCCTACAGCCAAGTAGATGTACTCTGCACAGAGGAGATAAATTATAGCAATTTCCTGAGAATTTTTATGTAGAGATGTGTTTAGCAGATTACGGAAGCTATTTTATTTTGCTTAAATAAAACGTTTTCCAAGATTTCTTCCTCTGGAAACACCTTTTCCTCCTGGCGAGAGGGATGGTGCTGGGAGCCAGGCCATAGTGATTGATTTAAGAGGTGGACAGGTAATTCTTGTCCACCGGAGCCAATTGGAATTCTTCCCTGGGACTGATATGTGAATACAGGGAAGAAGCTGGTTTCTCCTTGGGTTGGGTTTGCCAAATTGAATTTACCAGCAGTCATGTTTCTACCTGGCTGCCAAAAGCAAAAAGACCCAGCTGACATGCAAGGCAATGCAGGGTTGAACAGGCATCAGAAACGTTACACACACCTGGTACATACCTAGTGGTGTGGAATGTCTGGTTCCTGTTGTTGAAGCTTTTTCCTCAATTTTGTGAGTTGACAGGATTTTGTGGTTGTATTCCTGCCATGAGCGCTAATAAATCCCCCTATACCTGATTGATTAACAACTGAAATCCCCAGTCAATACAATGTGTTGATTGGTAATCTCAGAGGGTGGGGAAATAGCCCAGAGTATCGAAAAATGAAGATTAAGTGGTTTGCCCTCATTTGGGATTAGGGTGTTCCGGAATCAGAGTTCCGGACCTGCTCTGCATCTGTCAGGTCATCTGACCTTCAGTTTTTCTAATCTGTAAAGAGAAGAGGAACATAGTCCAGATTCTTGCGATGTCTATTCTAGGTCTAGCAAGGAAAGCCATTTTCTTTCTTCTTATTTATTTATTTATTTATTTTATGGCATGGGGATTGGAGTTTGCTTTCTTTTACCTTATGGCCTGAAGTCAGGGATCTTGTTTTTCCTTGCACCTGCCTCTAATACCTGGCCTCTCCAGTTCATCTTTACTGTGCTGCTGTCACCATTTAAACAATCCAGGCCATGTCACAACTCAGCTCACAAAACCTGCGGTGGCTTTCCATCTGCTTCAGAGAGAAGCCCATGTGTCTTGTTCTGGCATTGAAGGATCTCTCATTCTGCACTCAGCTGTCCTTGTCTCAGCCTCATGGAATTACAAAACTACGAGACCTTCGTTTAGTCTAACTGCTTTATTCTGATGGAAAACTGGGTCTTAGAAAGCTTGTGACTTATGAAAACCCAGTATTAGGCTCCATGATTATTATATTCTTCTGCATATTCCCTGAGCCACCTGCTCAGAGAATTCATCTGCAGGTAGAGGCCAGTGGGTTTCAGCTCTAGAGCACTTAATGCGCTGTAGAATTTCCTAATGGGTCACGTCCACTTGATTCCTTGGGCCTCTGCTTCTACCCTCTCCCTGTCTGGTGCACCCTCTTTCCATATCCAGTTCTTTGGAAGCAATATGTATTCCCAAGGCTCATCTTAAGAGTGACCTCCTATGTCCCAGGCTTCCTCAGTTAGGATGAACTGCTCTCTCCTTGTTATTCCCATAGGACTGTGTGGCATTCCAGGAGACTTTATTTCATGTTTCTTTCAGTTATAGGTTTGTTTCTTTTTTCTTTAGCACAGGGAGCTTTTTTGATGGCAGAAGTCTTATGCCAGGCATCTCAGAAAACTTTTGAGTGTCTGGCCCAGTGTGCCCACTCAATAAACAGTTGCTGGGTAAAATCTACAAGATGTGGTATGAGGACATTCCTAAGATCCCTCTCAAAGTTCCCCAGTCCTAGTGCTGAATGCATCTCACAGCATGGTTGGAATGAATTCTTCTAAGAATGTTAGTATTTTGGCTCATTTACCCTTTGTAGGTCAATAACATTTTTAAAATCCACTGAACCTTAGAAAGTACAGGGTCTTGAAATTCAGTGATTTAATTAGCCTTTACAGGCTAATAAGCTGTATTCAGGTGACACATAGTTTATCTTTCGGGGAGGAAGCTGGATGGGGATATGAAACGGGTAGGGATGATTTGTGTTAGAAGATGAGGCACTCACATTATAGATATTAGAAAAAACAGGGACATGGCTAAGGGCATTTTCATGCTGTATCTTTTCCCCCATCTGATTCTGGACTTTTATTTGCCTTGAAATTAGGCCATGAGATTGCTGCAAGAAGAGTTTTGATTTTCCTAGAAGGCAGTGGAGCTGCAGCTCTTTTTTGGGAAGGCTTACAAGGGTGATGGGGCAGACAGCAAATATCTCAGCCACCAGGGCTGTGCTGGGGTCTCCCTGCCCAGACTCCCAGTTATTGCAGACGTCTTGCACTTTGAGGTTGGCATTTGGAGCATGTCGCGACGCTGTAAAAAGAAATATTAATGAGACAGCCATTTTCCTGTCAACTGCATATGTCTTTGTTATGAGAATGAAAGCTGTGAGCCCTGCAAGAGCACACATACCTGCCCCTCACATCCATCACTCTCTGCATCCACAGAGCAGGCCCTCCATCCTTATCAAGACACCTGCTCCCCAAGGGAGGCGCTCTGCCGGGGAGGGGAGAATCTCTTTTTGTTTCCCATGTTGGGGCTCCTTAGGGTTGCCTGCACTGGACAGTGAAGTGGAGACAACTGAGAGAGACATGGAGTGAGATGAATTACTTCACTTGGAGGTCTGCAAGTGGGAAAAGAAAAGATGTGGAGGAAGAAGGAGGGGGCGGCCAGAGAATACCAGTCAGGTTATTTCTAACTTCACAGAGCCAAAGGCCTGGAGCTCCAAGATGCAATTGTTTCTGTTTTCTATCATTCAGCAATGTATCACAGAGAAATTTCCATTTAAAATAAGATTAGCCGAGATATGACCTATTTTTCCTGCAAATGCTCCCTAGTTAGTGATGGTCAAGGAGATTCCACAAGCTTCCTTTGAGAATGGAGGGCTCATTGAAATAGCAAAGAATGTTTCTGAATTCTCTTTTTAAATAAGTAGTTTGACTCTTTCCATCTTTCCAGGTCTGGTTCACTAAGGCACCTTACCGACTTGCTTTACTTGCTTTTATGACACGAACCTAAACCAAACCTCTGCTCAAATAAGAATGCTGAAAACTGAAACATGTACATCATTGTGTAGGAGCCTGGTTGGCGTCCAACAATATGGGGATGTGTAATCCTGGCATTGGCTCAGATGGGGCAGGATAAGCAGTTTCTTCCATTAAGGATGAGACAAGGGAGGCTTTATTATGACAAAAGGGATTCATGTACGACTTTTGGAGTTCAAATTTAACTCATTTTACAAAATAGATGTCCTAAAATCCAATTAGAAACTCAGAGAACTGCAGATTAGCTCATTCCAATTTCTCTATAAAATTTATAACCAAAAGAGACAATCCTGGATCCCACTCTGCTCCACCTCTGATCCTCATTCCCAGAGGCAATTAACACATCTTCAGTCTTTCACCATTTCTCCTTCCATTTGCTTTTGTATTTCCAAGTGCTATGCATATATACTTTGACTTTTGATTTTTCAGTGTTAGATATTACTCATCAACTTTCTGCTATAGCAGACCATGATTTAGCTTTCTTACCAAGCCATTTCCCCTCTACTTCATCTCTTGATAACATTTTAAAAAAATGTATCATCCAGTGTTTATCTTATTGGGAACATATATGGCCACAACCGATAACTCGTGTGTGTATATGCATAAATCTATGAACACACGAGCATATGTACCTTCGTGTTGTTGTGTCTGTGTTCTGTCATTCTGGAATCTTTCTCCATCACCATTTTAGCAGTTCCCTTTGCCTGTCTCCCACCTTAGATTCCGATTTTCTCACTCCCATGCCTTCCCATTTGTTGTTTGTTTCTTTATTTGGGTGGAGATCATCCTGGTGCGCCTTCCTGAGAAAGGATACATGGTAAACAGACCTGTGAAAACATGTATTATGTATTATTCTGCCCTTCACATTTGATCCATAGTTTGACTTGGTAGAAAACCAGTAGTAAATAATTTTCCCTGAGGATCTTAAGGTCATTTCCCCTTTCCCTCTTGTTCACTTCATTGTTGCCATTGAGAATGTGAGGTGATTCTGATTCTCAATCTCATTATTGACTTGCTTTTCCTCCCTGGAGGCACTTAGGGTCCACAGTTTATTCCCTGTGTTCTAAAACATCACAGTGGTGTCAATGGTATATCTGGGTGTGTCTTTTTTTTTTTTTTTTTTTTTTTTGAGACAGGGGCTCAGTCTATTGCCCAGGTTGGAATGCAGTGGCATGATCTGGGCTCACTGCAACCTTTGCCTCCCAGGCTCAAGCCACCCCTCAAGCATCTCGAGTAGCTGGGACCACAGGCATAAGCTACCATGCCCAGCTAATTTTCTATTTTTTGTAGAGACGAGGATGTCACTGTGTTGCCCAGGCTTGTCTTGAACTTCTGGGCTCAAGCTATCTGCCCACCCTGACTTCCCAAAGTGCTCAGATTATAGATGTGAGTCACCACACCCAGTCTGTGAGCCTTTTATCTTTGCTTGAACTGTACTTTAAATCTGGACTCAAGCCCCCTGGTTCTGGGATATTTTCACTAAGTTTTTTTTTTGTTTGTTTTTAATTTCCCCCTTTCTGAGTCCTGCTTTCTCTTTCTGAAGCTCTATTAGTTGATTTTCCTGGGTCTATGAGCTGATTTTCTTTTCTTTTTCCCCCTCCTGTTTTCTACCTTTTTTGGTTTTACTTCATAAGATTTCCTCAACTTCATTTTTGAGATCTTCATTGGATTTTTCCTCTCTCCTTCCATACTTTTAAATTCTCAATATATGTTTTTTATTATCTGCACATTTCTTTTTTTTTTTTAAAGTCGTGTTTTTGTTTCACAGTTGCTATGTGTGCTCTTATCATGCTGAGAATATTAATTATAGCTTTCTTTAGATTTTTTTTCCTGATCTCTGTTATTTTGGTTTCTATCTCTCATGTTGGAGACTGTTCTCAAATGTGTGAGGATCCTTGGCTTTCTGCACAGTTGTTTTTTGATTGAAGCATAAAAAGTGATGAGAAGCGGCCTGTGTTGGTAGGTCTTGCCAGTGTGGGGTTCACTTTGGGGGATTGCAGATGGCCATTTCAATGGGGAACTCCCAGTTATTTCAATATCCAGAGGTCATTTTTCTTGGGCTTTTGATGTTCCCCAGAGAAAAATTTTTCCAGTGTTCTGCCTGGCGGATATAAACTTGATGGAACGTTTATGGAGGGCAGTGGGAAAGGGTGCTAAGACTCTCACCACTTACCCTGGAGACTTTCTTGGGGGCTCCCTGTTTTCAACATTGCACACTCAGACACAGAAGGCACCTGGAGACCCTCAGTTCCATGACCCTTTGGTCCTAAACACCTAATCCTCCAATTTTCTGCTGGAGTGGAATAGGGGTGTTGCTTGCCAGTGTGGTCTAGGGAGGGATGGAAATTTGTTTTCTTGGGGGGATAGAAATTTGTGAGTCCAATTATTCATTAGACCTTCAGCCTATCTAGTCCCAGCCATGCCCTTGTGTTGAGAGGCACCTCCAGTCGTGAGCCTTTCTGATGTTCTACAGAATACTTGGGCTTCATTCTGATCCCTTCCACTTCCAGCTTAACTTGCATTTTATTTTGCTCTCCTTAAGTTTATTACAATTCCTTCATCTCTTTGGTTTCTAAATTTTGTTGCTATTACCTTCTCTCTCTTCTCTTTGTCTTGTTAGGTTATAAACTCTTATAAATTCATTTACTGAAATTTTGGAATTTTTTAAAATAAGAAAACACGGGTAAATACCTATTGTTATTTGTGTTTGGGCTGCCATGTTTAATGGAGGCATCCCCCAAACCCTGCCCCTCCTTAATGACCCATAAAACAGCCGCAGAGAGAGTAAAGAATTTGCTTAAGATCACATGTGCACTGAGAGGAAGAGTTCTCATTGCACATCCCTCAGTTTAATCTGGGACTATTTTGGTTTACCTCCTATGTTCCTAAGGTCCGCCTCAGTCACATCACAATGACATGAGTCCTGTTTTAAAGGGATTTAGTGGAGCCACCGCCAGCATCATCATCAACAAAAACACTTGATTTCATCCATTTAACAAGCTTGTATTAAGCACCTACTATGTGCCTGGCACAAAGAGTCCAATGGACACTATCTTTCCCTTATGGAGTTACTATCTAGTGGGAAAGATTGGTGTCTGTGAAATAATCACCCTTGGTGGAATTTCACCCACCAGCTGTGTGACTACATTGTATTACAAAATCTCCCCAAGCTCAGGTTCATAGTCTGTGAAATAGTGTTAATAAGATGCATGGTGGCCTGCACCTGTAGTCCCAGCACTTTGGGAGGCTGAGGCAGGCAGATCACTTGAGGCCAGGAGTTTGAGACTAGTGTAGGCAACATGGCAAAACCCCATCTCTACTAAAAATACAACAAAATTAGCCAGGCGTGGTGGCACCTGCCTGTAATCCCAGATACTAGGGAGGCTTAGGGATGAGAATTGCTTGAACCTGCCTGTATTCCCAGATACTAGGGAGGCTGAGGCATGAGAATTGCTTGAACCTGCGGAGGAAGGAGGTTGCAGTGAACCGAGATTGCACCACTGCACTCCAGTCTGGGTGACAGAGCAAGACCCTGTCTCAGAAAAGAAAAGAAAAGAAAAGAAAAGATGTAAGTGTTAAATGAGATTATGTATGAAAGGGGCTTAACACAATGAGTGACCCACTGTAAGCTCTTGGTGGAGTGTAGCTATTGTTATTTCCA
Organism: Cebus imitator; assembly: GCF_001604975.1. Lineage (NCBI taxonomy): Eukaryota > Metazoa > Chordata > Mammalia > Primates > Cebidae > Cebus > Cebus imitator. The sequence goes on along the minus strand of NW_016107815.1, from coordinate 446,693 downwards.
TTATTACCAGCTGTGAAGGGAAAATGAATAGCATTATGGGGGTGCAAGTATATGCACATGGGTGTGTGTGTATGAGCAGAGACACTATACTAACCTGGAACTTACCTACTGTATGTAGGACCTTACTAGCTGCTGAAGGCACTTGGTTAAAATGAACCTTAGCATATCATCTTCCCACAGAGAGCACTTGCCCTTTGATTTATTGGTTATATAAACTGTGATTTATCGTGGAACATGTTTGTTTCTATCTGCATTTGGAAGTGAAGCCAGTGCTGCTGCTGATGATGAAAAATTATGGAATGTCAAAAAAAGTGCAGGCCCATAAAAGTGAAATTTTATGGGCGAGAGCAATGCGTTTATTTAAAAAAAAAAGGTCACTGCAGAAGAGGAAAATGGAAGGGGGTGATGTGGGGATGTTGTGTGTGGTGTTTTACGTTAGTCAGACTTCTAGGTAACATATTATAAGCCATTTGGGGGCAGGAGGCGAGAGGGAGTATCTGTTCAATAGAAGGAGAGGAGCTGCTTGATTTCTGAGTCTACTACAATCAAGAAAATGGAGGCTCTTGCCTAAGATCACAAGAAAGTAAGTCAGCCATTGGCACACATAGTGGAGCAGTCAGGGTCTCAGGGGAAAAGATTTTCTGGGCAGCAGGAGAACAGGGTTTGGGGCATTAGGAGAAAGGAAGGGAGGGACAAGAAGGGGAAAACAATGCACTTGTGGATTCTGATTGTCTGCGAGTCAGGGAGACATGGAGAACTTTAAATTTTTAGAAATGTTTCTGGTTTGTTAGAAAAAGAATTATGAATATGTAAACATGGAAATATCTTTTAAATGTAGAATGTAAACAAATAACCCTGGGAGATAGGTATCTTCTCTTTGTATTTCCCTAGAAGGAGAAATACATAAGGCAATAAAAGATCAGAAGGAGCTTGCTAGAAGAGAATAAAGTGAGGCATTACCCACCAGCAAGCCTGCTTGAGGGGCTGATTATTTTAGGTATATGTTATCTGAGGCTATTATGGCCACTCTTCTTAAGCCTCTTTCTGGACCATACTTTTCCTTTTGCATAAACTTTGCTAAGGCTTCAATCTATCAGGGTAATGTGGACATGTTTGGGCAAAAATAAGTGGAGAAATTGAAAAAAGAGAAAAAGCAATGGAATGATGATCACAATTCAGGATAGTAGTTCCTTCTGGGAAGGGAGGGAAGAGTGTGCATTGAGCAGGGAGCGGATACATTGAGCTTTAAAGAGAGGCTTTGGCTTCCTCCCTGGACAACTTTTCCTCCTGGAGGAAATCTATTTTCCACTTACTGCAGAAAATGACTCGAGTTCCTTCACGGCATCTGTGGATTGACCCCTGATGTGCTTTCCCAAAACAGGTGTTTTGGTTTTCAAAACATGCGATAATGAACATGATTTCAGCTCAGGTCTGGACTCTGAGGAATCCGACCTTAGATCTCATTGGTGATGCCCTGGTGCCTGGGGCTTGTTGGGACAAGGTTCCAGTCCCTTCCTCTCTCTCCTGGAAACAAGGCTGACTATGTGCCAAGACCCTGGGCCTCGGAGTCAGAGAGTCTGGAGCTCAAATCCCAGCTGGGCTACTTCCCAAGTTGTCATTTTGAGCATTTAGCTTTGGGATCCTGATTTAACTCATTGGTACAATAAGCACAAAAACACTAGCCTGGGATTGTGTTGGAGAATTAGAGCTAGGTTGTGCTCAACCGTCATTATGAGCAAGAATCAGAATAAGTACCTCAAATAGCTGGCTTTGCCTGAGAAGGATTAACGATCATTAAATTACCAGTTCCTGATAGAACGCCACATGATTTAGCATATAGAGCTGCTCTTGTGAGAAGCAACTCAATTGTAGATCATCATTTGCACTTTGGGGTATCTGCCCATGCAACCTTTATTTAGGGTATTTCCCTTCACATAGCAATTCAATAATTATGGCTTGTATTTCTTGATCAACAGCCCTTTTACTGCATTTCAGTTTCAGCTGTGAAATTCAGAGTGAATTCCATAAGAAACGTAAGTTGTGTTTTAAGTTAGACTGTCCCAAATATATTCTCCAAACTGAAAAATCAGTCAAATAATGTTTTTTGTTCAATGTAGTAACAGATGTAGATAGAAACCTAATTTTATTTCTCTGGATGAGATAGATTGTAACAATAGCATCTGCATCCATCTGTGTCATTTTCAAGGCTTGGAGTGTTGCTTCATGTCAAGGAATCCTGTTTTCTACTTGTCAGTGTTCCCAGTGCCCAGCATGGAGATGTCTTGCCTTGAATTATTTAGTCATTTATTCAGCAAGGTGTTTTAGGGATATTTATTGCTAGGTGTATGCTGGCTACTGGGTTCTAGCCCTGAGCAAGACAGACACAAGTTTACAATCTTCGGAGAAGCTGTTGTTAAACAAATAATTGCCCAAACAATTAATTCCTGTTGATATGCAGTGAAGGAAAAAGAGTGTCATACAAGTATACAATGTGGCCCCAACAATGGCAGGATCTTTCTGGCTCAGGGGATTTGGAGGCTGGTCAAGTTCTCATGTGAGCCTGACCACAGGGAGCTGGATTTACAGAGGCTCCTGTTAGTCTTCTACTCTAAATACCCATAAGTCCAGTGTTTCAGCCCATGTCCACCCTCTAGATAAAAATGAGGTCATTCCACTCTCATGCAACACGGTCTTTTCTTTTCTTTCTTTCTTCTTTCTTTCCTTCTTTCTTTTTCTCTTTCTTTCTCTTTCCTTCCTTCCATCTCTTTCTTTCTCCTTTCTTTCTTTTTCTTTCTGTCTTATTCCCTCCTTCCTTCCTTCTCTCTTTTTCTCTTTCCTCCCTCCTTCCCTCCCTGTTTCCTTCTTCCCTCCCTCCCTCCCTCCCTTCCTTCCTTCCTTCCTTCTTTTCTTCCTTCCTTTTTTCCTTCCTTCCTCTCTCTCTTTTCTTTTCTTTCTCTTTCCTCACTATCTTACCCAGGCTAGAGTGCAGTGGCACAATAATAGGTCACTGTAAACCTGAATTTCTGGGCTCAGGCAATCCTCCTGCCTCAGCCTCCTGAGAAGCTAGGCCTACAGGTGTTGCCACTGTGCCCAATTAATTTAAAAACTGTTTTTTGTAGAGACGGTGGGAGGAGGGGGTGGGTCTCACTATGTTGCCCATGCTGGTCTCAAACTCCTGACCTCAAGTGACCCTCCAGCCTTAGCCTTCCAAAGTGCTGGGATTACAGGTATGAGCCACCACGTTCGGCCTTCATGTCACATGTTTTAAATGTCTCCACTTTGCCTTATGCTTTCATACGTCACCTCATTTGATCTTCCCAACAACCTAGTGTGTGTGGTGGAAGCCCTACCTACATCTGAAGTGGAGAATACTGAACTTCAGAAAACTTACACGGTCTAGTTTCCCATAGGTCATTATTGGCTGGGAATGAAAAAATATCTTGTCTTTTTGTTCCAAGCAGTATTCTATCTACAGTGGTTTATTTTTCTTTAAAAAAGAATATTCATAACAGAACTTTTTTTTTATCTAGCAAAGCCCAATATATGAAGCTGTCAGACAAGAGCTGCCCTGGTTGAATTGAGGGTGGAGGCTCAGGTTATCATCTGCTAGTCTCCCTTTGTCTCCCAGGCAGCCTCTGAATGACCTTGGAAGGGTTTAGGAATTGTGTGAGGCTCAGTTTTAAAACCACTGTTCTATGTCATATTGTACTTCTTGGCTCACAACCCCCTGCAGCTTTGTTCCTATTGGATGAGCACAATTAAATGCCAACAGTTATTAGAGCTTTGTGATTGTAAGGGAGACCTCTCTAAACCCAGCTAATGAGCAAGCCCTGCTAAATATTCATGAGCATTAATATTTTCCAAGTCTTCTTAATCTTAGGTTCATGTAAATTTTCACCTGTGTTGCTTTTATGTAAACAAGGAGGCGGCAATGGTCAGGGAACAGTGCCTGGCTCCCAGCAGGTGCATGGTAAATATTTGTTGATTTCCTCGCCTAAGTTAGCCCTAGGCAAGGAAATATTTGTGTGCCTACAATGCAGACCATGTCTTTCCCTCTGGGACATCGCAAAGATATAGACTACATGGGCCTTTCCTTTGAAGACTTTTCAGTTCAATTGCAGATCAAATGTGTGCTGAAACAATTAGACAACCCTATTAGACGGAAAGTAATCAAGTGCTAAATTATGTATTGCAGCTACTGGTGCTGTGAGAGGTCAGAGATGAAAGAGATTAACAGAAGGGAAATGGAATAATGGGGGTTAACTGTAAAGCCAAGTGGTCCTTCTTCTGAGTCTTGATAAATTGGTGGGAATTAGAGAGTTATAGAGAAAGATGTCCGAGACAGGGGCAGCTCTGCCAGTAAACATGGAGGCAATCACCAAGGCTGAGCAGAGGAGAGGAAAGGCATCTGAGGGATGGAGGACATGCTGGAAGGGGGTTATGGGAAATGACTTAGGGAGATAATTGGGGCATTAGTTAACAAAAGATAACCCCCCTTTTTTTTTGAGAAAGGATCTTGCTCTATCACCCAGGCTGGAGTGCAGCGGTGCAATCTCGGCTCACTGCAACGTCTGCCTCTCAGGTTTAAGGTATTTGCATGCCTCAACCTCTGGAGTAGCTGGGATTACAGATGTGTACCAACACACCCAGTTACACACACACACACACACACACACACACACATATATATATATATATATTTTTTTTTTAGTAGAGATGGGGTTTTGCCATGTTGGCCAGGCTGGTCTCAAACTCCTGCCCTCATGTCATACACCTGCCTCAGCCTCCCAAAGTGCTGGGATTAACAGGCACGAGCCCGGCCATGAGTGAACAAAAGGCACCCTTAATGCAGGACACAATCACAAGAATGAAAAAACAACAAAAGGAATCAGCTCTAGTGACTTGGAGCTAGCTTTTGTGAGTGTTCATAGTGGGTGGGGTAGAACCAGGGTTATAGAATGTTGTGCGGACCTCCTATTAACCTCAACAGGGAAGGCACCAGGTTCCAGAGGCCAAAGAAGAGATCCAGAGCTGGCAAATGAAACTTGGGGTTTTATTTGGGGGTAAGATACAGGGGAAAGAATCAGTGGTGGCAGGCTGGACAGGAGAACTGCCTTATGGGCAGAAATGGTCCGGTAGCGGTGGGCTAGACAAGGTGTCTGCCTTACCTACAGTCTAGTGGCAGCAGACTGGGCAGGAAAATTGCAACCACTTGCAAATAATATGCAGCTTATATAGCATGTTCATGTAACACCCTCCCCTAAAGACCTCCACCTGGCAATCTTCATTTAATCCAAAACTCAGGGCCTCAATTCCTGTATAGCTCATGTTCCACTCTGTAGGCCAGGGACTCAGATATTTATCATGGATAGGAAATGAACTTCCGGGCTGGCCACTCCCAGATTCGCTAGCTGGGAACACACATTCAGGGTCATTGTTAGGGTATGCTTCAATTACTGCTGTCAGGTGCCTTTACTATACATGAAGCCAGACAGAGGAGCTGTTGCTTAGTCTTATGGCAATAGAGAGCCATTAGAGGCTTTCTTAAGAAGCAATCATGCTTCGTATTTTGGAAAGGTTGCTCTTCCAGCATACTTCTGAAAGATTGAAAGGGTACTGCCTCTCCTTTGCACACATTCCAAACTGGAGTCTTCTGGTGCTTGCAAGTTTATGATGATGACCCAACATGAGACTGTTTTTGTGAAATTCTTGATGATTACTTCTAGCTAGTTGAGGGCAGTTTCAAATAAATTGTAAACATCAATCAATCAAAATGTTTTTATAAATAATAGTTTGGTCAACAGGTAGAGTTAGTAATGAATGAGCAATGAAGCACAGAGATGCCTCACTTAGGTAAACTATTAGATAATGTGATGTTTCTCTAGCAATGTTCCTTCTCTGATATTCTTGCAAAAACGAAGTACATTAAATAGATCAGGCTGTTATATCTGGCAAGGATATAACAAATCTGACTTCTGTAATGATGATATCATTTATGTATTGATTTCTGTGAATAAGGAACTTCAGTATTGCCTCCTTCCTCAAATTTATTTTATGACCTACAGGCTGGGTCTCCACAATTCAGAGGGAAGACAAGGCTGGGTCCCTGAGATCAAAGTGTAGAGAGGAATAGAAAATTAGACAGTGATTTGATATCTCAGAATTATCCAATCACTATGTTTACTTATTTATTTTTTAAAAATGTATTTCCATAGGCTTTTTGGGTAACAAATTATATTTGGTTACATGAGTAAGTTCTTTAGTGGTGATTTGTGAGATTTCAGGTACCCATCACGTGCAGTATACACTGAATCCAATTTATCTCTGTCCCTCTTCTCACTCTTTCCTGAGTCCCCAAAGTTCATTGTATCATTGTTATGCCTTTGCATCCTCATAGCTTAGCTTCCACTTATGAATGACAACATACAATGTTTGGTGTTCCGTTCCTGAGTTACTTCACTTAGAATAATAGTCTCCAATCCCACCCAGGTTTCTGTGAATGCCATTAATTCATTGTTCTTTATGGCTGGGTAGTATTTCATCATATGCATATATTACAGTTTCTTTATTCACTTGTTGATGATGGGCATTTAGGTTGGTCCACACATTTACAATTGAGAATTGTGCTGCTATAAACATGCATGGTCAATCACCATGTTTAAAGGATGATGATGATGATATACCATTTATCAAATTCTCAGCATTCAATGAATAAAACACTTTTACATTGTTTATCTCATTGAATTGAAAAGTAACTTGAGTTTTTGAGGCCTACATTCTAACTTCATTCTTATGTGATTAAAAACAAATATTTTACTGTTTAATGCACTTCTATTACTTGCAGCTTAAGGCAACTCTAACCAGTAAAATTATTATACCTTTATAGCACCTGACATACATCAGGGTTTTTCAGCTGTGACATTGATAGACATTTTGAGCTGAATGCTTCTTTGTGGTTGAGGGCCATTCCGGGCATTGTAGGACATTTAGTAGCATCCCTGGTCTCTTTGCCTATCAGTTGTGTCAACCAAAATTGTCTCCAGATATTGGCAAATGTCCCCTGAGGGACAAAATAGCTCCAGTTAGAATCATTGCCATATAGTATTTTATTTGATCTTCTTGGTGTTTTTGGAGATAAGTAGAAATGTTTAATTGATTCAAAGATGAAGCAACAGAGACTCTTAAGACATCAAGTGTCATGCTTATAGTCTTGAAATTAGTAAGGGGGGGACCAAGGACTCAAACCCAGGACTTTTTGCTCCAGGTTCAGTGCATTTTCCATTGTTTATGCTTGAGGCATTTGTTTTGGTTAAGGCCACTGGCCCAATTGTTTTAGATACTGCCTGATTTTTCTAAGGAAGTATTACAGCTAGATAAGGAGGAGTGTTTAGTGAACAAAAGATAATAAGTGTAACTTTTTTCCCTTTCCTTACTTGGACAGAAAGATGCCACTCAGTGTTTTAAAAGGCAGTCCACAGATCAGGCCTTCCTAAGTGTGCCGATGTCATGGTCCTGGCTGCAGTTGGATTGCCTTCCCATATTTTCAAACAAATAAAATAATAAAGTTACTGGGTTAAGCAAGCAGAAGCCAACATTTTCCGCTGCTTTTTCTAAGTCCCAGTGATACCTTATCCTCAGTCAACCCTTGGGAAGTTAAAAAAAAAAAGTTGAAAAGATTCCATTTTGATTTTTTTTCTTCCTGCTTTATTTACTATGAAAGCAATATGCACCAAACACAAGCCACCTACACACTCAGGCCTGTCTTTGAGTCAAATGCTTCATTTAGCTTCTCTATTGTTTCCGGATTTCTCAACTGGGGTTGCCCGCTGGGGTGTGATCTAAGTAGCTCCATCATGAGTTCCAGTGCTCCAATTCTGGGCCTGTAAGCAAAAGAACACAGCTTCTCTTAGCATTGTTAACTGCCAAGAGAACTGTTCTTCAGTGGGAATATGGAGCAGGGAGTGCCTCTTAGCGAAGAAGAGATCTTCAAGGGAGCAGTGCATTATCCACCCACTTCAGACTTGACCTTTGCTTCTGCGTCATGTTTTTTTTTTCTTTCCCAATGGTTTCAGACCAAAAGTCGATTTATTTTTTAAGTGCATCTCTCTCTAGTGTCTTCAGAGAATCCCTGCGAAGTCTGCTAGACTTGCTAATAGCTACCAAGGCTGAATCATGTTACTTTACTAACCACCAGCCTCTGTCAACATTGTCTGGGTTTATTTTGGAAAGTTATTGGGTTGTTTATGAGTAAACTGTAAAATGTTCTTCTTGAAAAGTTGTTCACTATACCGTCTTGTGGCACTAAGGTAGACAGATGAGCACTCCAAACGGAACATTATAATAAAGGTAAAAATTGATGAGTGGCTTTGCCTCATTCTTCTTACTTATTCTAAAAGATTTTCCTATATTGTATGCTGTCTTAAATTCTTTTTTTGAGGAGGGATATAATTAAATGAGTAGGAAATTTATAGATCTAATTTCGTGAAACATAAACCTGTTGCCTCGGTGGGGAATTATAAGATGATTTAAAGAAACAGTTATGGATCTAGTTCACTCTGTTAGTAGACAGGTAAAGAGCGAAGATAAACACTACAAAATGATGCATAAATATGCCTATGCTTTTTAATTGGAAGAGTTTCCATTCTATAGAGTCTCAGAGTTTATATACTAATTAAATCTATTTATTTGTTGATTGAATAAATATTTATTTTATGCCTACTATGCAGTAACATGGTATTAGATATGGATATTTAAGGATAAATTAAAAAATGATTTCCATGAAGTAATTCAGTCGGATAGAAGAGCCAGACACAAAAATAACTAATTATCTGACAATATAATATAAAAGTATAGAGAACAATAGAAACGGTAATGAAAAAGTGGTATGAAACTGACAACTTTTATTTGTATTGAACTTTCCATCTTCTGTTATAAAATCTTCATTGTGGGGAAGTATGATTTTTCCCTCGTCATGATTCTGTTTCAGTACAGGGTGGTGGGAGGGCAATTCTGCCTCTTTCTAAATGATGGGAAAATATTGGAGGAGATATTTTCACCATTTCTTACCAGTTTTCCTGGTGGGAAGGTGAGTATCCAGTTGATTGTGGAGAACTTGATTTCCACTGGACCATGATTTTCCTACAGTGTATGTAGTTATTGCATTGAAAATGGAGCAAAGGCCCATGTCTGATTTTCTTGCATCTGCTTTCTGTGGAGGTCTGGGTTTTAGAGGCATGCTGATCTGACCATCTATATGCACCCAAGGTGTACCGGCAGAGGTGACTCTACTAAAGGCAGATACTGGGTCTAGAATTGGAGAGGAACTTCATTAAGAAGATCTCACTTTGGCCTTCAGTCCAAGCAATCTTCCACAATGCCTCGGTACTAAGGGACCCTAGTTATCAGGTGATGATTTGCGAAGCTATCCATTGATCTCCATTTAGCTTTACTTACTGATCTCTACCAGATAGAACCCAGAAGGCAGGAGAGATGAATTATCAACACTCCTTACATTCAACAATCTCATTTGATAATCGTAACAACCTTATGAGACAGAGTGGGCATTACTTTTCTCATTTTGCACGTGAAGAAGTAGGTAGAGATTGAAGTTAAGCGGAATAATGAAATGCCAGCAGCACAGACATGGGTTCACACCCTTGTTCTGCCACCTATGAGTGAGCCAACATGGGAATACGTTCCTTAATTTGCTGAGCCTCAGTCTCTTCTTCTGTAAAATCAAGATTGCATCATCTCTTTTATAAGTTGTTGTGAGAACTAGACGTTGTATGTAGAGAGCACTAGGCACAATGTCTAACGCATAGCAGTGAATATTTGAGTGGAGTTGGAGTAGAGATATAAAGCCAACGCAGAAAATTAAAGGATCCAGGATGGTTGAGACCAAGAAGTAACTGAATGAGCCAGTGAGAGGTCATCTGGGGGAGCTCCAAAATAGAGTGCAGATATGTAGGATGGCCTCAGGGTGTTACCAGCATTACCTAATGTGGGAGTCTTGCTTTCATTTATGGAAGCTAAAACAAGATAAATGTTTTGAGTCTTAGACCAACAGCCTCCAACCCAACCCTTTTAGCACCAGGGACTGGTTTCATGAAAGATCATTTTTCCATGGACCAGGGCAGGGAAGGGGTATGGTTTTGGGATGATTCAAATACATTACGTTTATTATGTACTTTCTATTAGTATTACATTGTAATATATAATGAAATAATTATACAACTCATCATAATGTAGAATCAGTGGGAGCCCTGAGCTTGTTTTCCTGAAACTAGATGGTCCCTTCTGGGGGTGATGGGAGATAGTGACAGATCATAGGGCATTACATTCTCATCAGGAGCACACAACCTAGATTCCTCACACTTGTAGCTCACAATAGGGTTCATGGTCCTACAAGAATTTAATGCTGCTGCTGATCTGACAGGAGGCGGAACTCAGGTGGTAATTTGAGTGATGGGGAGTGGTTGTAAATACAGATAAAGCTTTGCTCACTCACCTGCCACTCACCTTCTGCTGTGTAGACTAGTTCCTAGCCCAATCTGTTGCCTGGGGTATTGGGGCTCCCTGTCTTAGACTACATTAAGTTCACTGAGCAGAAGCTTATTTCTCAGAAAATATTCTTCTTCTTTTTTTTTTTTTTTTTTGAGGGAGGTAATTTTTTTTTAATTTGCTGAGCCTCAGTTTTTCCCTGAGTTGGGTGGCTAAACTGTGATACAGTATGCTCCAGAAGTGGAGGGACCAGACTGTTTTTTCTCTAGCTCTTCAAGAGGCCAAGGCAACATAATCTCCTCAGGCCAGGAGTTCAAGACCAGTCTGGGTAACATAATAAGATTTCATTTCTACAAAATTTTTTAAAAATAAAGTATTTTGTTGTACAAACTGAAACACTGGGCACTTGGAGATACATGATCAATCTTATGGATTGCTGTGAATTGTAGCATGATGTGTTCAGATGTAACTTTTATCTCTTAGGAAGATGGTGGAGACAACTGGAATGTCCCTGCATTTTTTTTCATTGGCCATATAAAGTCATGCTTTGCATTTGAGATTTTCCAGGTTGTTGTTGGTAACAATATTTCTTGAAAGCATGCTATTTAGAATTATTTCTTCCTTCCTAGGGACATTGGTGGGTGCATGTGGGAGGAAAAAATGGCAAAATAAAGGACAAGCTCTGGTGCATACATCATCCCTCTACAAATGCATCTGAGCCATAACTGAGCAGTCATGATACTTTCCATTAAATTAATGAAATTAATTTTTTCATACACCACTTTCAATGCTACAAAGTACTAGTGAAATGCAAAAGGAGATAATGTGATAATGTTTTATGGAACCATGCAGCAGCGAGTTTCCTATCATTAGCAAGACAGAAGAATATATTAAAAATGGTGTGGTTAAAAGAAAACTCTGAAATAGCAACCAGAGAAGAAAGTGAAAAGCAGGATGTGGCTCACAAAGCTCTTTGTCCTTTACCTTAAAAATGAGTCATTTTATTATCGGGATTCAGAGTGAGCCTAGGGCAAGTGAGTCTAAGAGCTGAGCATTTGCCCTTTCTAAAGAATTAGTTCAAGGAAAATGTATTCGCTTTCGGTTGCTCATTCATAACGTAGTTTGGCATAGTGGAAAGATTGTGATATTTGGAGTCGACCAAATCTGAGTTCCAATCCAGTTCTGCCATTCACTGGCCAGTGTGTGACTCAGTTTCTTCATCTATGAAATGAGTGTAAGAACTTGTCTCAACAACAAATGCTACTCTCCCCTCCACTTCTGTCAGTAACAAAAGCTTTGAGTTTAGTCTGTTACATCATCTGGATCTTTCTTGCTGCAGCTGTGTGCGTGTGAGTGTGTGCATGTGTTGGGGAAGCCTGTAGGAATGGGGAGGGGCTGCCAGATGGTACAGGTTGCCTAGTCAACACCCATGGTTCCTTTTGCCATGCTGGCAGAGCTCCAGTTTTGTCTTGCCCACTCCTAAATTAGACAAATTTGAATTGGTCTAAGCCTATAATGGTCCCGATTTCTTGACAATTATTTATTTAAGGATGGACGTCGGGACTCAGCTCTGGTCATCATGACATAAGGGGAATTCTGTCAGGGAACTTTTGGGGAAGTTTTTTCCTCTTTAAAAGAGATGCATTCAAAAGGAGCAATGTTTTTTTGTGTGCTAGATGTTATCATATTCACACAGGATGCATGACACTGCACCAGTCGTTAAGGGACCAGGAGTGAAATTAGCTCCCAAAGAAACATGCTATAGAAGAGATCAGGGATCTTGGTGATGGTCTTGTCTGCTAAACTAGCCAACTCTGTAGTGGCCTCCCATTAGACATCTGTTATGGGCGCTAACACATCCATTTATCATTTTAGCAATGGTTATTTGGGCTTTCTTTTATTTGTAGCTTAAGGCATCCTATCTGATAGAAGAGGCTGTCAGCTGGGAATCTAGATTTTGACCCCGAGTTCAATTATTCTTTAAGTTTAGAGGAAGGTTCTTGTGTATCTTTCACTAGTGCAACTTTATTTGAAGTGAAATTAAAAAGCAGTTTCCCATGTCTGCCTGTCCTAAGTCAACCTCCAGGGAAACTTTTGGAAGCCAGCACCTTTCCTGTTCCTGTATCGCGACAGATATCTGACTGGGTCTGGTGGGATCATGAGCTTGTTCAGCCTGGACAAGAGAAGGGGAAACTACAAATAATTTATGTAGCCCCGTTTCATGTCAAAAGCACTTCACATATATTTCGATCCCCACAATAAGAGTTTAAAAGGACGTAGAATTGTGTTATCCTCATTTACAGATAGAAAAATTGAGAGTAAGAAAGGTTGAACAGTTTGCTGAGATGTCTGCTATTTAGTGGTAGAGTCAGTATAAAAATACTACAATCCAGGCATTATTTCCTAGATGAGGAGAGGAAACTCCAGCAAAGCTAAGGGACATATACAGTATAAGCAAATTAATTGCTGAGGCTGGTCTAGAATCCAGGTTTGTTGATGTCTTATCCTGAATTTCTTAAATTACCTACCCTACACAAGATTCTCTGATGGCAGCAATGAGTAGATAGATGAACATTTGCCTGTTGAATTCATTCATTCATTCACTATATATTTATCATGCATCTACTGTATACTCAGCACTGTGCTAGGCATTGAGCATACAGTATGGAACAGAAGGAGTTGATCCCTGATGCTTCCTTGGTTGGGGCCGCACCTCTGGCTGGGTCATGGATGAGACTGAGATGGCAACTGGGGTGGCCAGGGAAGGCAAGGGCTTGCTTTGTAGGGGACGCAGAGAAGAGCAAGACTTGGCAGGAAAACTCAACCTCTGGGGCATAGGGACTGAAAGAAGTTTGCCTGTGGGTGAGGATGAGCCTCAGAACCTCAGGACATGCTGCCTCTTTGAGAGCTGGCAAGTTTCAGGGTAGAGTGTGCACCCAGGGCAGAGCTTCTCAAAAAGGTCTGGCTCCAGAGGGTAGTCTTCTTGGTGGGTCTGTTTTATCCAGACATTTCCAGAAAGAATTTAGATGTGGCCCTGTTGTTTATATAGTCCTGTATCTCCATTTGTGGGAAGTTTCTGGAAGACACTACTGCTTTTCTTCTTTCTTCTTTGTAAATGTCCTTTGGCAGTGTTACACAAGCCTAGACACCTCCCATGGTAAGCCCACAGGAAAACTGAGAAACAAGCAGTGGTGTGCTAGTGAACGTTTAACATCAGGCTCTGTTGGGGGGAGGGGAATTCTGGATTTGTTGCATTTTCTACTTTCTGTGGTGTGAATACTCCCACCATGGCTGATTTCAAGCCACCAATGTAATATCAGCCAATTTCCAACATTTCCAAAAATTGAACTGTAGGCTCTAAGGAGCCAGTATGAGGTGGCTGCAGCACATCTTGGCTCTAGCAGATTCCCAGAGAGAGGCATACGGGACCACTCATGCAATTGTTAGCTCCCTCGCGTATCTGGAAGGGACAATTTGAGGACCATAGGTGATTTCTGAAGGTGGGGCTGATACCTGCATGGACACTTTGCCCTGACCCTCGCATTCCTTTCCTCTACCTTTGAAATATCGGCTGATTTCTGGCTATCCCCGCTTTTCCAACCCTCCTCCTTTGCAGTTTTTTTCTTTTATCTCTGATATATATATATGAAAATATATATGTATATCTGTATATGTATAAATATATATGAAAATATATATGTGTGTGTATATATTTTCATATATATTTATACATATACAGATATACATATATATGTATATATATATACACACACACATACACACACATATATATGTTATATAATATATATAACATATATAATATATATATAATATATATATTATGTATATTATATATATATTATATATTATGTATATTATATATATAATATATATGTAATATATATATTATGTATATTACATATATATTATATATATATTATGTATATTATATATATATTATATATATATTATGTATATTATATATATATTATATATATATTATGTATATTATATATATATTATATATATATTATCTATATTATATATAGATAATATATATATATAATATATATGAAAGACCTGGAACAAAAATCTTGCTTTTTGTTTAAACAGGAAATATTTTTTGAGGCTTGTTATTGATTTTTCTGTTATTCCCATACTGTATCAAGTTAGAAAGAAGAGGTTGGTTTTATTTTTCTTTTCTGTAAGAGAAAATAAACATCCTGTGGGCTTTTCCTTGTATCACAAACTGGCACCTTCTGAAGTGCATTTGGAAGTGAAATGTCAGGTAACAGGGTCTCAGGGCTGCCTGACGAGAGCCTCCTATTTCCAAAAGACTCTAATTTTCAAAGCTGCTCTTTTCCTTAATATGATTTAGAATTTTATTTGTTCAGCCTGTAAAGTAGAGCTGAGAATATCACAGACTCAAGATATGAATCCTATTAATGAAACAGCATTTAGAAACGAGGGCATTGCTGGCTTGGCTATTACATCGTCAGAAGATAAATCATAATGTTTTGAGGACCCTGTCCAAATAGAAGCTTATTTTAAATAGCAAATTTCATGTGACTAAAGAGTACAATTATTGTTTGCTATCTTCAGTGGACAGTTACAGGGCAGAGTTTAAAAAATGAACGTTTCTTAGAAGCGATTAAATGGGTGGGAGTCCCATTCTGGAGATAGGAGGAGGCAAGGAAAAACTAATGAAATGAAATAAAAAGGGAGTTGAAAATTAAAAAGCAAGTTAGTTTGTCACCTCCAAGATGAGAGGTGATTACCCGGGCTGAACTACTGAGGGCGTAAGGCTATGCCTTGTAGATGAGGGTCTGTTATTTTTGTCCTGTCTTAAATAGAAAAGACGCATTCATTGGAAATCAGAAAGCCAAGGATTAGAAGTTGCCTCGTCACTTCATTGATAGAGGAAGTCTTTGCTAACAGCTATACTTGACTCAAAGATGATAGCAAAGAGCATCTTAGGAAAAAGGCAAGAGCAAGCTGCTTTTTAGAATGAATAGGAAAGAGGGAGAGAACATATAGCAAGAAGAGGCAGGCAGAGAAATTTTTTGGAACGAGAGTCTCTAGATGTGGCAGAGGGGCTACAGCTCTGAAGTCAGACACATCTGTGTATGAATCTTGTCCCTGTCACATCTTAACTGTGTGACTGTGAGCACATTTCCTAACCTCTCTGAGCTTCAATTTTCCCATCTGAACAATGGGATCAGTGCACTTAGGGTTGTTGAGAGAATTAAACAGAAGGTAATGAAACGTACAGAACATATTCAATAAAATGTCGTTCCCTGCTCAGGGGCTTGACCAATTGCTCTGAGCCAAAATACAGTTATGTTACATGTTTTGAACAGCCCCATTTTTATTGTATTTTCTGCTACAGTCTGATGGGATTCTAGGGGCCAAGGCTGATGGGATTTAGGCAGGTGAGTGAGTCTCGGAGGCCATCCCAGCCCTTCCAGATCCCCAGTGTAGAGACTCACAGGTACCAGAAATCCTGCCTAGGGACAGATTTTGGGAGTGAGAATGTGGTTCAGGTTCACCATGAATCCTTGGCTGATAACTGCCCTTGTCGTGAGCTAGTCCCAATCTGTAAATAAGTGGTGGGGGAGGGGGAAAGTAACACACTTTATGTTTTTGGTGGAGTTATTATTGTGTTATTTTCTCTATAAATGCAGTGCTGACTCATTTCATGAAAAAAAAATTGGCAAACACAAGCAAGCCCAAAGAAAATATAAGATACTCATAATTCTACCCACATTAAGATATTAGTGTATGATTCTTAAATTTTTTATTCTTATTGAATGAGTTTATTCCCTTAAGAATGAGTTCCATATCCTATTATACGCCTACATTTGTTTCAATATACACATCATACTTTCAGTTAAATTACTGAATGTTCCCTCCTCCTAGGTACTTGAGGACAATTGACTCTGTGGGTGACTCCGTGGCTATTTCTGTGGCTTCCTGTGCCAGTAGATAAACTGGTGTGTCCTAGTTCGGGGTGTATTTTTCAAGTCCATTTTCTCATTTTCTGTGCATATATATGCTACGGCACTTACAGCTGTTTGCTCTGGATAGCTAAAAACATGGATATTCGAAATTTAATATTTTGCTTGTCTGTGTTTGCTTATATCTTTGAAATGAACATGTACTGGTTTTACAACAAGAAAATATTCCATATATAAAACTTTACAGAAAATATATTGAAATCTGCTTGCAAATATGTGTATATATGTATACACACATAGCTATATATATGTGTATACATATATACACACATATATACGTATATACATATACACATATATATAGCTATATAGAGATTATATAACTATATATTTATATATATTTTAAAATCTCTACATAGTTATGTATGTATATGTGTATAGTTTCTTTGGCAGTATGTCATGAATATATTTTTTATGTCAAATACTTTTTACCCCATAATTATGTTCATTGCACCATATTTTATTACATAACTATAATATAACTAGCCCTATATTGTTGGGTATTTGTGTTTTTCCTGATTGTTTAGTGTTAGAAATGAGGTTCTGTTGAATATTCTCCTACATATCCTTAATTATTTGACATGTTGTATTTTTTCTTTACATATGTAGGTGAATGCAGACATGTTGTATTTTATTTATTTATTTTTGAGATGAGATCTTGCTGTGTCACCTAGGCTGGAGTGCAGTAGTGTGATCTTGGCTCACTGCAACCTCTGCCTCCTGAGTTTGAGTGATTCTCCCACCTCAGCCTCCCAAGAAGCTGGGACTACAGGTGCCCACCACCATGCCTGGCTCATTTTTTGTATTTCTAGAGAGACTGCGATTCACTGTATTGGCCCGGCTGCTCTCAATCTCCTCCTGGCCTCAAGTGATCTGCCTGCCTCAGCCTCCCAGAGTGTTGGGATTACAGGCGTGAGCCACCACATTGGCTTGGACATGCTGTATTTTAAAAGTCAGTTAGTAATCTTATATTAATGTTAAAATGTTGTGTTCCAAGCTTCAGTGTTATGAGCAGCGATTAGGTTCCCAGGCTAGGCCACAACAGTTAATTTAATACACATGGCAGCTAAACTAGGATTTTGATACTGTTATATTGTAGCGGATTCATTTGTATCCTCCCTCATCCCCCAAATGTATTCAAGTCCTAAATTCCAGTACCTATGAATGTGACTCTATTTGCAGAAATAATCGAATCAACATGAGGTCATACTGGATGAGGACAGGCTCTAGATTCAGTGACTGTTGTCTTCATAAGAGACTTGGACACAGAGAGAAGAAGATCACATGAGGACGGAGGCAGAGGTTGGCACTATGCTTCCACAAGCCAAGGAATTCCAGGATCCATCAGAAGTTGGAAAAGGCAAGAAAGGTTTCTCTTCTAGCATTTTTGATGGAGTGTGGCCATGCTGACACCTCATTTTCAGAATTTTGGCCTCCAGAATGGTCAGTGAACAAGTTTCTGTTTTTCTAACCTACCCAGTTTGTGGCATTTTGTTCTGCCAACCCCAGGAAACTAACATATATATCTAATCACCTTACTGAACATATTTCTCCATAGAATGAGGGTTGTAAAGGGAGTTTATGTTTCAGATTCAGTCCACAAAACATACCTAGTGTCTAATATAGCTGAAACATAACACTATCGAATTGAACATCGTTATGCAGTCTCTCATGGAAAGTCCAACCTGTATACTGGCAGGAGGGAGTCTGCCTTCCTTGGTCCCACGCAGACAGACATGGAGACAGTTCCCTATTCTGCCAGGAGATGGCGCTTTTGGCAGTGTGTCTTACAAAGTGAAATGGGCATCGTTCATTCAGCCAACATTTAATGACCACCTCTTGTGCTGGTAGACAGTGGTGGACCATACCAAGTCCATCCTGCATGGGATGAACAGCTCAGGGGAGGATAAGAAAAATAGGGGTTTGGGGAGGATGGTAAATGTGAACTGCATAGAATCTGTTGGGACTGGTGAAGCGGGCTGGGGAAGAGCGTCTGGGGTAGAGATTCTAGGTTTGGGTAGTAGGGAAAAGGGAGGGGAATAGTGGCCATTTCTTTTAGGTGGAGAAAGTCTAGGAAGTTTACATGTCGTTGTCATAGCTTGAGGGATTGCCTTATGTACACTTAGGAGAGAAGTTTTTCCAAGGGGTCGCTCGCAAATGCCTCTGAGATTCTGGCCACTTGTGTATGATTTTTGGTGCCAGCTCCACCTTATTTCTTATTCATACCATGCCAGGAAAAGAGATTTGTGACTTAAATTTGATTACCATACATTTATAGGATCTGTAGGATTGTGACCTTGAATCAGTTTAATTGGCCTAATCCATTGGAGCTGAGTAATTGAATGCTAGCAAAAATGAGTCCCAAACTAATGGCAGTGGCTTGCCTTCTGGAAGAAAGGGTGTTTTAATGTGGGAAATTGATGTTTTAGAGTTATCAGTTAATTTCTTTTGCGTCCCACATGTTAATAGTCAGAGGAAACAATTTTATACCTAACTGAAAAAGATAAAACAAGATGTTGGTTATATGGCAAATTACTTGGAATAAGAAAATCTGGGAGAGAAGTCCAACAGCAGTGACTTTAACATTTCCATTTAACAATGAGGCAGTTGTATATCTACCTAATATCTTGGAGGGTAGGATATTGATTTCCAAGGCCAAGGTAACGATATATGATATGACATAGATAATTATGAGGCAACATTGAAAATGGGCTGAAACCTTTCCTGAGAATTGTTCACAGTTGCTGAATTCACCTGAAATATTAGGTTTCTCAAAATTAATGACTTCCAAGCCTGACTTAATTATTTTAAAGTTACTTACATATATGAAAACATAAAACTTTGAATAAACCCTTTAATAGCTCCTAGACAACCATAAACCCCATCACATTTACACATTAAACAATTGGTCTTAACTTGAATTTTTTTTACTTTGTAGCTTTACTTGCATATAATATGTTGGACAATGTTTAGCTGCAAGTACATTATCACTCTTCATATGAATTTAGTTCTGTTGGGCTCTCCATGCCATTGCTATAGCATCCCTTTGTTTCCTTCCTATCGTATCACAAACATTTCATTCACTTATTAGTCTTCGTTCTCTTTCAATTTTGAAGTTAACATTTGAATCGTATTTTGCAGTGCCTATATGCATTTTATTATGGCCATGCATCACTTAACAATGGGGATACTTTCTGAGAGATGCATGGTTCAGTGATTTCATCATTATGGGAACACAATTGAATGTACTTACACAAATGTAGATGGGCTAGCCTACTACACACCTAGGCTATATTGTCTGATTGCTCCTAGGCTACACACATTGTACAATGTTACTGTACTGAACAATGTAGGCAATTGCAAACACAATAGTAAGCATCTGTGTATCTAAACATCGAAAGGGTACCGTAAAAATACAGTGTAAAAGGTAAAAACAAAACAAAACAAAACAAAACAAAACAAAACAAAACAAAACAGAAAACACACACAAATAGTACACCTGTTTGGCACTTATCATGAAAGGAGCTTGCAGGATTGGAAGTTGCTCTGGGTGAATCAATGAGTGAGTGATGAGTGTGAAGGCCTAGGACATTACTGTACACTTCTGTGGATTTGATAAACACTATACACTTAGGCTACACTAAATTTATTTAAAAAATTGTGCTATGACATCTGTGATGTCATTAGGTGTAGGAATATTTCAGCTTCAGTGTAATCTTCTGGGGCCATCAGTGTAATCTTGTGGGACCACCAATGTATATGTAACCTGTCGTTGACTGAAATGTCCTCATGTGGCACATGATTGCATTTGTATTTTGTATTGCTTGCATGTAACTGAGAAGTAATTTTCAAACTCAAAATCAAAACCTGCAAATTCCATAAAGTTGAATGTAAAATGTCTCATCAAAAGTTTGGGACATTTCAGGTTCTTGGTGAATGGTTTTGTTGTGGTGGTAATATAGGAAATCAAGCCTTCTAAAGGCTTCTAACCCTTCACAGATGCTAGTGACTTTACCTAGATGCAGCTTTGTTTGGAGAGCTCCTTTCCTAGCATAGCATGATAGTACAAGCAGAGCACAAGACAGGCAAAGCTGGAAGGTGGACGCATAGTTGAGCTAGAAAGGAAGGATACCACAGCATGCAATTAGTGTGCTTCTGCCCTCAGAGACATGACTCATGCTGTGACCCTGACTTTGACGCTGTCATTTCAACTGACTGTCCAGCGTGATCTTTCTATAAGGGACAGAAAGGTTTCTAGGTCAAATATGAGATGGCCTGGGTCTTCATCCTGGCTCTGCTGCTCACAGCTGAGTGACCTTGGACACAGTTGTGGAAACACAGGTTAGACTGCTGGGAACCAAAGGTCCCAAATACAGTGGCTCACACAAGGTAGATATTATAATTATCCTTTGAATAACATTCTAGATGAGGAGTCCAGGGCTGATATGGGGACTTGACAACATGAGAGAACAGCCTCCTTTCATATTGTTCTTCTGTCAACCCTGACTTTATCTGCATGTTCAGACACTGGCCACCATGTTTGCATTTCAGCCACAGGTAGAGGAAAAGATGAGGAAAAGGACGTCACACCATCAGTCATGCCATTATCTAGAATTTACGTGGTTATGATGTTGCAGCATTTCTAGAGAAGAAGAAAGGAAACCTATCTGGGTATGTGTGTTGGGTGGGGGCATGGGAGGGCATCTGAAAGTCTCTGCCCCAGCTTCCTCAGTCTAGGTTTCCTCATCTTTTAAATAAGGATAAGGGTGGTCTACTTCACAGGGTGGTGGGCGTCAGTATTAAATTGAAATTTTCACTGAGAGATTTTGGTGTGCCACCTGACACTGAGCAAGTAAGAGGTACTTTTGCCAGCAGGTGTGGGCAACTCCATCAGTCAGTGCAATGTCACTCATGGCTGGAGCTTCCCATCACATCAGGTGACATGGAGTACCCTAGACAGTCAAACTCTGATGGCAGTGACCATGATAATTGGCAGTGGTGCCACTCTGAGGACATGCTGTGCAGAATGCTCTCTTTTTGACCTCAAGTTTCTGCAGGCAGCATGGCAAAGTGGTTAAAGCATGTCTTCTAGAACCAGACTGCCTGTATTGGACACCTGGCCCTGGCCGTTAGAGCTATGCCATTTGAACCAAGTTACCTCATCTCTCTATCCCCCAGTTTTCTCATTTTTAAGATGAAGAAAATAGCATCTGTCTAATAGAATAATTCAATGACCTCTTTATCTGTGAAGTGCTTATAACAGCACAGAGCACATGGAAATTGCTATATGAGTCAGTATATATTAAATAAGTATGATTATTATAGATATGCCATTTAGTCCTAACATTAGAAACCTTATCATCTACTAGACCCATCAAAAAAGAGGCTGATTCCTTACTTGCTTCCTAGAATGGAAGCTCCATTAGGGAGAGAATTTGTCTTTCTCTCTGCTGGATCACAGGGCCTAGAACAATACCTGGCCCTTTGTAAGCACCTGATAGAGAACTGGATTCTGGAGTTTTGGTGTTCCTAGGGGAAATAATGTGTCAAAACTGACCTGACATCTTATTTTCTGTTTTTGTCATCTGCTGCTAAGGAGATAGTATGCCAACAGAAGTCATTATCTTCAGGGAAAGTCCTGGATATCAACCCTCAGCTATGGAGCCATGGAAAGAACAAATACTGAAGCTGGGGTTGCAAAGTTTGCTTTTAAGAACTAGCTTTAACTTCAAGAATCTAGAACTAGAAATACCATTTGACCCAGCAATCCCATTACTGGTATATTTACCCAAAGGATTATAAAACATTCAATTATAAAGACACATGCACACGTATGTTTACTGAGGCACTGTTTACAATAGCAAAGACTTGGAACCAACCCAAATACCCATCAATGATAGACTGGATAAAGAAAATGTGGCACATATATACCATGGAATACTATGCAGCCATAAAAAGGATGAGTTCATTTCCTTTGCAGGGACATGGATGAAGCTGGAAACCATCATTCTTAGCAAACTGATACAAAAACAGAAAACCAAACACTGCATGTTCTCACTCATAAGTGGGTGTTGAACAATGAGAACACATGGACACAGGGAGGGGAACATTATACCCTGGAGCCTGTCGGTGGGTGGAGAGGCTCAGGGAGGGACAGCAGGGAGTGGGGGGATTGGGGAGTGATAACATTAGGAGAAATATCTAATGTAGATGATGAGGGGGTGGATGCGGCAAACCACACTGGCACATGTGCACCTATGTAACAAACCTGCATGATCTGCACATGCACCCCAGAACTTAAAGTATATCAAAAGAAAAACCAAAACTGGTCCTGCCCCTAGCTATTTGCAGGACTTCAGGGGATGGGGGATATTATGCCTTCGTTTACTCATCTGTAAAATGGGAATGACATTTACATGATAGGGCATTTTGAGAAATAAGTGTGTCAATTTGTTATAAATATAGAGTGTGTCTTATGTGCCTGGCACAGTGAATACAACGTGTCTATCTGTCCTGACAAGGCCTTGCTAAAAGTGGAGGACATCCTCATGAGGGGAAATCAGATCCATAACATGAAGAAACTGGGCCCATATGAGGCTGCCCTTGTGTGCGGAGGAAGGCCCTGAGTTGGGCATTTTACAAGGGGACATCTAATAGTCTGTAACTTGTGTCTGAAGACAGGAAGGCTGCTTTATGTGATGTGAAATTATTTAGATCTTTAGGTGCAGCATTTGCTTTCAATTGAAATGTTTTTTTCTAACACAGGAAGATTCTGTGCGCTATTCCAAGAAGCCTGCAGACCCTTTTTTCAGCGATGGTAATGCGATTTGCTGCATACATCAGAGGGTGAGGGAGCTGTGTGCTTCTTGTGCAGAAGGCAGATTTGATTTCAAACTCTAGAGGCAAATAAAGGAAACCTGGGAAACAAATATGAAAAATCTGAGCAAATGTGGAAATGAAAAAAGGGGGATGGGAAGGGAATAAAAGAACACTGAGAGTAAACAAGAGGGCTTGCTTTTGGCAACCTCACTTTCTACTTCTAATGAGCTTGGACCAGACCTTCACTGAATATTGTTTCAGTGAGATTTGCCTCACCTTGGGGACACAAAGCCAGAAGCATTCCTTGATAACCTGCAGAATAAAGAAACTTCGTGCATTACAAATGGGAGAGGAACAACAGAGACTTTGATGTCTTTAAAATCAATTCAGCAAAGATTGTTTCAGGTGGAGGTTATGAGCAAGGAGGAATAAGGACATGGCAAAACTGTTTTTCTGCAGAGGAGGAGCTTTAGGCACAAAAGACTGTTTTGCAAGGCATGATTGGCGTTCTATCATCTGACCAAATGATCTGGGGTCAGGGTCATCTCCAAGACAGGGGCCCTGTCCCCGTGGCTGTTACTCCCTACAAAAGGCTTTGGGCTCACCATTTGCTTACAGTGATTCTCTGTTTACCAAGGGTCTACAGGCCAATCTGTCCATTTAATCTATGCTAAGCAGGGGTTGACTCATTCATGCAGATGACCTCTGACCTTACCATCCAAATATTACAGTAGTGCCCTCTGAAACTCTTATGGTGGCAGTTCTTATGATGTCATTTCCAGCTTGGTTGAGAGGTATTGTGGTATCCAGGCAGGCTCATAGTGGGAGAATTGGAGCATATTTTGGTGAAAGCATAGCTTTGTGCCATCTCTAAAACTGTGCTACACAGGCAGCTGATAACTTCATCCATCAACAGAATAAGCACTATGTTAAAAACAAAACCATTGACAACCATGATGAAACATGAAGACACTGCACAAAAACCATGATCTTAGATGAAAAATAAAGCTCCCTATATCTGGGCAACAGGGGATTGGGCACATTAGTGTCAGCTGAAAGAGTAGAATCTGTTCAGTTTTACTGAAGTGGATATGACATCCCAGGATTATGTGAGGAACAGACATACATTTGTTTATTCATTCATTCATTCATTCATTCATGCACTAGGCAATTACTGAGTACTTTGTAGGTGCCAAGAACTATGCTAGGGCCTAGGAATTCAAAGATGTATCTTGGAAATTGTCCCTGCTTTTAAAAACTCTAGCTAAAGGGGAGACAGACATGCAAGTAAACATTTGCCATAAAATAATTGGTCTAATGGTGTTTGTACAACAGAAAAGAAGTCTTCTTGGGAATATGAGACAGGAGTTTGAACAAAGCCTCCCGGAGAAAGTGTTTTCTGCTTTCTCTCTGGAATGAGCATAATTATGTAACCCTAAGAAATTGACAGTAACATGTACACATATGCACACGCATATATTCTCTCTCTCTCATGCA
Organism: Cebus imitator; assembly: GCF_001604975.1. Taxonomy (NCBI): domain Eukaryota; kingdom Metazoa; phylum Chordata; class Mammalia; order Primates; family Cebidae; genus Cebus; species Cebus imitator. Next base: position 421,860 of record NW_016107815.1, on the reverse strand, counting down.
CACACACACACACACACACACACACACACACACACACACACACACTTTTAATTCTACCGGCAAATGCCAGAAGGCTGCAGGTGACAACAGTCTTGGCTCTGGAATTTTCTTAATGCTGGTCACAAAGACCTAGGCACTTAAGCAATGGCTCTAGCAATGATAAGAAAGAGCCACCTAGATGGGAAGGATTTATTCATTCTAAGAAAAACAACAGAGACACATTTCTTTCCTGCAGAAAGTTTGGAAGATGGAATAGACAAGATGAAAAGGATTCAAGGCAGTGGAAACAGATAAAATATTTAATAAGCTTATAAAGAAAAGGAGTGGAAAGAACCATTGTTTGGGAAGTAAGTAGAGATTTTAAATGGCAGTTTTATTGCTTATTCTCTTCCAGCCTCTGCATCTGATCTCAGCTGTGAACTCTGTGTTTTTTCTAGTATGGCCCATGAGGCTTGGTTTTCTGTTTGCAATCACCTGAGCCCTGGCCTCAACCTTTGTAACTGAATTTTTTGTACCCAGAGGACAAATTGAGTCAGAGGTAGCTACTTCTGCAATTACATGGGAAGAGGATGTGACAGCCTGCTGCTACTTTGAGTAGACAGCCCTGGGGGCAGATGCAGGTGGCAGCATGGGAGGCAGCGGGCTGCAAGAATGCGGAGCCCTGATTCCCCTTCCTACCTCCCTTTCTCGGAGGGGAAATACACCCACCAGGCAAAACAGGAGACATTGGAGATAAAACAGGCTCAGGGCACCTCTGTCCATCATGGTTGTCTATCGAACCTTCCATCACAGTACATTTTGGAAGATACCTTCCCTGTAGGGCTGTTGTGAGCATTACTGAGTTAAGGTGAAAAGGACCTCATACGGGACCTGCCTGGCTAGTGAAAAGTGCAATGCAAGTGTGGGCTATGGAGGAGGATGAGGAATTTCACATATAAATGAAGAAGACAAAAACCTTAAGAACTTTCAAAGTGTATATATTTAAAATATAAAACTGGCTGGGCTCAGTGGCTTACGTCTATAATCCCAACAGTTTGGAAGGCTGAGATGGGAGGATCACTTGAGCTGAGGTGTTCAAGACTAGCCTGGATAACACAGTGAGATCCTGTCTCTACAAAAGTTTTTAAAAATTAGCAGAGTGTGGTGGCAGGTACCTGTAGACCTAGCTACTGCAAGAAGCTGAGGTGGAAGATCACTTAACCCCAGGAGGTTGAGGTTGCAGTGAGCCAAGATTGTGCCACTGCACTCCAGCCTGGATGACAATATATCTATACATATTTTTATATATTTATAAAAACATACATATGTTTTTATATATTTTATACATATTAAACATATATAAACACGTATATATGTTTATATGTAAATATATGTTTATAGAAATATATAAAACATATATATAAATATATATGTTTATCCATCTAAATAAAACAGATATATCTATATCTGAGTCCTAAAAAGACGTGTGTGTGTGTGCACGTGCATGTGTGTACACACACTTGTGTGCACATGTACTGAAAATGTTTGCTAAAAAAGGAATTTAATACTTCCTTTATGTGAGAGCTTTCTTAATAATAAGTAGTTGTAATCACAAGAGGAGTGCATTCACCCACCTGGAGGAAAAAAAGTTTTGATTTTCAGTTCTGTAATCACTGAGGTCATGGTCTTAGACTGCTAAAGCTGAGATGACTCTCAAGTGTTCCTACCAACCCCCTGCTTTTATAGATGAGAAAACACATTCAGAAAACAAGTCTTGCCCAAGACCACGTGGCCAGGAAGACGCAGAGACAGATTATAGATCCTATGAGCTTAGGGGAATTGGGAAGGAGAATTGGGAAGAGGACTGTGAGTTCCCTTCAAGCCCTCCTGACCAATAGGCATTGGATATTGATCCTTGAGAGCCAGCCAAGCACATGGCAGCTCTGAATGTAGGGGATAAAGATGTCTTTGAGCTTGAGAAGATATGGTAATGTTCCCCTGGCTTCTCTTTTATCATTGTCTTGCCTTTGTCCTGGATGGCATCTCTGCTGAAGAGGTAATGAGCACTCGGGCAGGTGCCATTGGTCAGAGTGATGTACCTTCAGTAGCTCTGGCTGTCCCGTGATTCAGTTAGAAACAGGCTGCTGGACTGACCTGGGTGGATGTTGTTGTTGGGGTGTGTGCGTGTGTGAGACAGAGAGTCCCTGGGAAGTTTCAAATGGGCTTAGAAGAACCATTTTGAAACCATGGGAATTGTTCTCATTATTCCATTTTTTATTACTACTTTCTATTGGCCGGATTCAACCTCAGTGCAAAGTTAAAAAAAAAGAATGAAGTCAAAATAGAAAAAAACCTACACTCTTAAACTTTTGTGGAATGTCCCAAAAGTCTTAACGTGGGCTTAAAACTGCACCGACTTTTGAGACACTCGGTAAGTGAAACGATGAAAAGCCTTCAATCCTTAGATTTGAGGTGGTGAGTGGGTGATCTGAGCAAATCAGACAGGCTTGAGTCTGCTCCCCAGGGAGGACAAGCCACATATATCAGGCCTGAGACCCCAGGGAGGAGCATTTCTGGGCAGTGGCCTTTGTAAGACGGGAAGCATTTGGCAGGTGGCTTTGCAGTCAAGTTATTAGACTCAGAGATGCTTAGCTCACCTGGACATGTTTGTGGGATTTGGTAGGAAATAGAAAAGAGATGCTAGGTACTGGCAAAGGAACACAGAGTGAAAGGCCATAAGTAAGTGAGGCTGGGAATTCACAGACAGTAGAGGGTGGTGCTATTTGGACTCATGCTTAGGAAGTGGGGCTCAAGCCAAGTTCAATGGAATTGTTGAGAGGTAAGGAGCTGTGATTGATATCTGGGTTACATAAATAATTCAAGTTCTAGCTGTCTAGGGATATAAGTCCTGAGGACTTATGGGGTCATCTTTTCCTTTAATATTTAAAAACAAATAAAAAACCGCTTGTACTCCCTATCTCACATACGGCAGATGTCCCGTTCCAATCTTAATCTTCTCATGAATGCCTGGAGGCTGACATTCTATTTCCTACCTCTCTCTCCAGTTAACTGCTGTCACTGACTAATTCTTGATCTTTGGCTATGTTCGCCTTCTATGGCTGTTCTTTCCATTTTCTCATGTTTATCCAAATGTGCCACTAACCCTTTAAAAACGTTCCCCTACAGCAACCCAAGTCAAGACAGCTGATGGAGTAGACTTTTACTGAGGAGGAGTTTCAACGCATTTCTGGTAGACAACTGGAGTCATATGGGAGACTATCCTGGCCTATAAATTTCCCTTGGCCTTTTCCCACTGTCAGGAACATCTCACTGGCTGTCTTCTCTTCCCAGACGCTGGCCTCCCTGCATTTTACTGGGGGTGTCTTCCTTTTATGTGGACCAATTTATGTCTGTCAGTTTCTATCTGATCCTGGACACTCCTCCCCCATCTTCTTTATCTTAGCATATTACATACATTTATTTTATTCCACTGATCTCTTTACTTTTTGGCTCTTTTCTCTCCTCCATCTTCAATATCATGCCCAGAACTCATCTTTTCAAAACCAGAATTGCTATCCAAGAGGGTTTTCTAAATAACAGTCTGTGTTTTCTCCGGAAATTTTGCTCTCAGATTTTAAGATAACGTGTAGCCACCCCTACTTCTTAAGGATTTATTAAAATCAGACCCTGGGCTAGTGCTTTGTATGCATCATTTCATTTCATCCTCAGAAAAGCCTGTGAAGTGGGGTCGTCACCCTGGTTTACTAAGGACAGTGAGTCAGGAATGCAAGGATGCTCCAGTCATATAAGCTGGTGGGTGGCAGAAGAAGTCGCCATCAAGACAAAGCCTTCTGACTCTGGGGCCTGAGCTGTTTCCATGATTCATCTTACCTTTGAGGAGGGGATGATTACAGAGATGAACTTGTGGGTACTTTGCTTCCCTGATGGCCTGCCCTTTGCCCTCCAGCTACTTTCCCACTCACTACTGAGGCAACTCTGGCTCTCCCTTTCCCCTCCTTTCCTGCTTTTCTCCAAGGGAAATGAGTCCTGGGTGGACTGGCAGCGTCAGCATTGCTGAAGCAGACTCTTTGGGGATGAGCCCAGGGTCCAGCAATCTGTCCTTTAATAAGCTCTCCAAGTGAATCTTATGCACTGAATCTAGAGGGGATGAAGCTGGAGGCAGAAAGAGCAGTTGGGAGGCTGCCGTGTTTGAAAAGAAAAAAGAAAGAGGAAAAAAGAAGAGGAGATAGCACTGAGTCTGGGATAGATATTTAAGATATTTGAGGTTTGGGATTGATAAAACTTGGAATTGAATCGATGTGGAGAAACTTAGAGGAGAAGTTGATCTCAGGTATTAGGCTTAGATGGTTTTATTAACCAAGATCAGAAAGAAAGAAGCACAGATTTGAGAGGGGAGTTCTTACGACAGTAAGGAGCCCAGTGAGTTTGAAGAGCTTGTGGGGACAGTATGGGGAAGAAGTCCAGAAGGCTTTTTGATATAGGGGTCTTGAAATCGTAAGAGTCTTGACCACACTGAGTTGCAGCATTCAGCTAATACTCACCGTGATGGTAAGTCAACTTTGCAAAATGTCAGCTTGGGTAAGCTCACCTAAATTTCCCAGAATTCCCATTTTTGTATGTTTCTGGTTAGGGTGGGTTATAAGAGAGAATCATGGGAGCCTTGGTGGGTAGGAGGGCAGCAGGAGCCATTTTGAGCCTCACAGGCCTTGTCACTGATCTGCCGACTTACCCCATCTGCATGAAGCAGCAGTGGCCTTGCAACTGCTCCACTTTCCCTTGACAGACTCCTCCTTTAGTTCTCTAACTCCTAGCTCAGTTATGTATGGTTAGCTCTATGACAAAAGACTACAGCTTCTGCAGGGTCCCACACTATCGAAGTGAGAATCTACAAGAACTGACAAAGGTTTTAGTTTATTCTTGCAGGCTGAGTTCCATCCTCTTGCTTGTGGGTTCCAGCCTGATCTGAATCTCTTTCACTTTACATCAATCTTCCCCTACCAACTGTCTGCCCTGGGGACTCCAAGTTTCTGCAACAGATACAAAAAGAACAGCCTTACAGAGATGTACCCGTGTATTGCCTAGTGGTTCTGCTTGAACTAGTTCCATTGACTAATACATTCATCAAAAGAAAGAGCAAAAGGGAGAATAACAGGTAGGACGTGGGTGGAATCTACTATTCGATACAATGAACATCTGCCCTGGAGTGAGCATGGAGTGAGCATGTGATGGGAGGCAGGGGTCTCTGATTCCTGAAAAATCTCAGTTCTTATGTGCCTCTCATGAAGGGAGCATTTTGCTTAGCTGCGTACACAACAGAAATTCAAGGATGATTTTGGTAACGTTTATAAATTTTGCCTTGGTCTCTAATTTGGTACCTAACTCCTGCACGAGATGTGAGTCCACTACAGGTTAGGGATTTGTTGGTAAACGGTGGAGAGAACAAGTAAGTAACATTCCTCAGGGAGAAACTGAAAAATGAAAAGAAAAGAGCCTGGGGAGGTAACTTAAATGAACTCGAATTAAATAAGGCAACCAAAATATTTGGTCACATAGTCTTTACAGAAGATTTCTTTTTATATTTCTATTTATGTGAAAGGCATACAGTGCTATATTTAGGATTCATTTAATCAAGAGTCATTATTGAGAAGTATAAAACAGGAATCAGGATTGGCCTAAAGGAGTCAGGGCTCCATCGTGAGTTGTTGGTAGAGAACAAAGGCTATTTTTGACTCGTGGTTTTGAGTACTCACTCTGCCGTGTTCTTGCTTCTGCTGCACATATACATTGCTTTAGGGGAAAAGTGGCAATTTCAAACCCTGACAATATTTACTCATTTCTTGTTTGCCCTGGGGTGTCCAAACTCACCATTACAGTGATTCAGCTGCTTAAAAGAGGAGGGAGATTCTGGTTCCACTGCTTTGCTTTCCACTCAAATTAAATGAAAATGGAGTTTTCTTTCCTCTAGCACTTTACGTAGGGATAGCATTGTTGGGGGACTTGGAACCAGTCGTGGAAAAGAGGGTGCCTTGTGTAGCTTTGCCAGCCTCCCTGACCATTCACTTAGATAAGGTTTTGTTTTGAAATATAATGAGGCTTATTTTGGTTTCAAGGATGAGAGAACTATTTGTTTCCTCTCATCTCTGGCCAGCTTCTATAGAGCAAATCATTGACCTAATGTTTCTGATTAACCTAGATATTGGTTTCTGTTTGAAAGTAAAGCTTGGCCTGAGTTCACAGAGAACTACGACTTCTTAGTTTCAGCTTTGCCTGCTGAGTTCATTTTCCCTTCAAAGTGCTTTGGATGGAGGGCGGTCATGGTTCCCGGGGAGGCTGGGAAAGGTGAAGTTGTAGTCTTTGACAGGTCTCAGATTCCAGAAACATGTGTTATAGCCTCTGTCAAAAGAACCTCCCCTTCAATCTCTGCTGTGTCAGGTTCTGCTACTTTCTTTCCTGGTAGCAACTCAGTGCTTTGCTGGCTGAGGAGCTGGTTCTTTCCACAGCAGTTTTATTCACAGTCAGACATTCTCCACTTTCTAGTAATCCCAGAAGCTTTTCCTTGTACTAACTTCCCATTCAGTCATTAGTGGGAAATCAGCTCTGCTGTCCTAAGCAATGAAACATGGAATGTGTTAGAGAACACTGCTTTAAGGCTTCAAATGTTTCTATCTTAAAAATAGTGATGGGGATTTACATTAACTAGATGCTTAACAGGGAAAGATGTTGTGCTTAGCATTTCTTTTTTTATTTGTTTTGTTTTCTTGAGACAGAGTCTCACTCTGTCGCCCAGGATAGAATGCAGTGGTGTGATCTTGGTTCACTACAACCTCCGCCTCAGAGTTTAAGCGATTCTCTTGCTTCAGCCTCCGGAGTAGATGGGGTTACAGGCGCACACCACCGCAGCCAGCTAACTTTTGTGTTTTTAGTAGAGATGGGGTTTCACCATGTTAGCCAGGCTGATCTCGAACTCCAGACCTCAGGTGATCTGGCCAGCTCAACCTCCCAAAGTGTTGAGATTACAGGCATGAGCCACTGTACCTGGCCTTATGCTAAGCATTTCATATTCATCAAATAATTTTATTCCTCAAAAAAGTCCTATGGAGTAGATAATTATGATTCCAGTTCATGTGATAAAACTGAGCATAGGCAACATTTCCAAGGTTATAGAACTTGTAAGTACTACAGCTAGAATTCAAGTCCTGCCAGACACCAAATCCATACTCTTAGCTTCCTCTCTTACCTCTTGCTTTATTTGAGAGGTCCTCATTTCCCCACTGCCCAACTGTTAGCAGCATACTTGTTAAAAACAAAGCCCTAGCTGGGCACAGAAGGTCACACCTGTAATCCTAGCACTTTGGGAGGTTGAGGCAGGCAGATTACTTGAGGTCAGGAGTTTGAGACCAGCCTGGCCATCATGGTGAAACCCCATCTTTATTAAAAATACAAAAATTAGCCAGGCGTGGTGGCGGGCACCTGTAATTCCAGCTTTTCAGGAGGCTGATGCAGGAGAATCACTTGAACCCAAGAGGCAGAGGTTGCAGTGACCCAAGATTGCACCATTGCATTCCAGCCTGGGCGACAGAGAGAGACTCTGTCTCAAAAACAAAATAAACACAGCCCTAGATTTTATTTCAACTCATCTAACATGACTTTTCTTGAGCATTTTGTTTTGAGGCTAAAAAACATGAACATGAACGTCTCAATTAAAGTGCCCTTGGAAAGATTTATTGGCAGATTGCTTTCATCTTGACCACAACGAATCACAGAAAAGGGAAACAAGACAAGGAGTGGCCCGAAGTACTCTTTGAAACACTACATTTGGTGAAACTGGCACCAAGTAGCTTTTAAGAATGCATTCCGTTCTTGCAAGCCAGCCTGGGGTCTAAGTAAAAAAGAACTTGCAATACAATAAAGGAGATGCCTCTAAAAGATTCATACCATGCAGAAGCGTGGGGGAAATTGACTGATGAAAAGCCTACATTTCTGTAATCAGGTCTCTACGTGGAGTTGTCTGATGTGGTATCACATTCAAAGACGTCCTCTCTTCTCCACTCCCTCCCCTCCCCTCATTTCCTCCCTCCCTGCTTCTCTCCCTCCCCTCCTCCCTCCTTCTTTTTTATTCCCCCACGTATTTCAAATATTTATCGAGCTCATGCTACATGCTAATTGCTAGGTGCTGAGGATTCAACAGTGAACACAATTCCTGCCACTGGGTGCCTATATGCAAGTGGGAGAGATAATCAACAAACAAATATATATATATATATATATATATATATATATATATATATATATAAAATAATGGTTTAAGTCATAATAAGCACTGTGGTGAAAATATAAGGCAAGGTAAGTGGCTAGAAAGTAACGGCACATGCCCTTTTGGACATGACAGGTCGGGAAGACCTCTCTGATGAGGGCATATTTGAGCAGACACCTGAGAGAATTAGATTGAGCCACAGGACTTTGTGAAGCAAGGGAACTCCACACAAGGGAAACTGGGAATGCAGAGGCCCTGAGGCAAGAGCATTCTTGTCATTTTCAAACAATTGCAGAGAGACCAGTGCAGCCAGAGTGGGGTGAGCAATGGGAAGACGGGAGGACACAAGGCTGTAGAGCAGGCCAGGGGTAAAATCAAGCCTTACAAGGGAAGGAGCCTGCACTTTATTCTAAGTGTCATGGAAACCATGGAGGGTTTGAAGCAACAGTGTGACATCATCTGACTTGCTTTTTAACAAGATCACTCTGACACAGTGAGGAGGGTGGACCAAAGTGGACAAAAGTTAAAGCAGGGAGACCAGAAAGGAGGTTACTGCAGTCATCTAAGCAAGAATAAGGGTGACCCAGGAGCTTGGCCACCACAAGGACTCTCCAGTGCTTTTGGGGTCATACTGACCTACTCTATGTGTTAAATATCTTCCCTGGTCAGGCGCAGTGGCTCACGTCTGTAATCCCAGCACTTTGGGAGGCCAAGGCGGGCGGATCACAAGGTCAAGAGATTGAGACCATCCTGGCCAATATGGTGAAACCCCGTCTCTACTAAAAAAATACAAAAATTAGCTGGGTGTGGTGGCACACACCTGTAGTCCCAGCTACTCGGCAGGCTGAGGCGGGAGAATTGCTTGAATCAAGGAGGTGGAGATTGCAGTGAGCTGAGATTGCGCCACTGCACTCCAGCCTGGCGCCTGGCAACAGAAAAAGACTCTGTCTCAAAAAAAACACACACACACATTTTCCCTATATTAGCTCCTCTTCACCTCTCAGTCAGGTCCATACTCTTGAAGGATAGCTGCCAGCAATTTCTCTGCCTCTTTTATACACATGCTGTCTCTTCCTACCAAGAACATCTTTGCTCTCCTCTTGAATCTGGGATGCCTTTGTGACTTGCTTTGGCCACGAGAATGTGGCAGAAAGAATACTCTGCCATTTCAGATCTGTTCTTTAAGAAGCCTGGCAGGTTACATATTCTCTCTGGGGAAACCAGGCCCCGTGTAAAGATGCTCAGGCTGGACTCCTGAATGATGACACAGCAGTGGAGAGAGAACAAGAGGCCACATGGGAAAGCACTGGCCAGGGTGGAGAAGCTTTCTTAGTGTGCATTCCTTCGAGCTGTTGGCTGAATACAGATCATCAGGCATCATTCACCTCAGATCATCAGGCATTAGTTAGATGCTACAGTTCACAGCAGGGTTTGCGCTCCTATGAGAATCTAAGAGCAGAGTGAGTGATCTCTGCTGATGCCACTAGAACAAAGAACTACTCATCTGAACGCTGCCTGAGTTCTGGACCCACAGAATGGTGAGGAATAATTTGACATTGTTTTAAGCCATTCAGTTGTGGGGTGGTTTATTATGGATCCATAGTTATCTAAAATTGTTGGTATCATCACCCCTATGTTATAGATCAGAGTGAGCAAACTATACCCATTGGGCCAAATCTAGCCTGCCATCTTGTTTTGCAAATAAAGTTTTATTGAAACACAGCCAAGATTATTAATTTACATATTGTCTATGACTGCTTTCACGCTACACAGCAGAGTTGAGTAATTGCAACAGAGACCATTTGTTATGGCTGATAAAGCCTAAAATATTTTGCCCTTTACAGACAAGTCTGCTGTTGTCTGTTATAGATGATGTCTCATGAGACTGAGTAACTGGCTAAGATCACCCAATCAGTAAGGGCAAAGGCTAGGACTCAAATCCAAGTCTGTCTGATTCCAATGTGTTTTGCATTTTCCCATACTGATTCTTAGATCAGTTCTAGCCTCAAAGGTGCACACCCAGGGAAATTTAAAACAAACAAACAAAATACACTGTTGCTGTGTGCTAGTGCTGTGGTTTCAATGTCTATCCGTTCCAAAACTTGTGTTGACATTTGTTTGCTGTTGTGGTGATGTTAGAAGGGACCTTTAGGAGGTGATAGGGCCGTGGGGCTCTGTTCTCATGGGTGGGATTAATGCTCTTATAAAAGGGTAAGTTTGGCCGCTTTTGCCTCTTTGCCCTTCTGCCTTCTGCCATCTGATGATGCAGCAAGAAGGCCCTAGCTGGATTCCAGAGCCTTGATATTGTACTTTCCAGCCTCCAGAACTGTCAGCCAATGCGTTTCCATTCATTATAAATTGCCCATCTCAGGTATTCTGTTAGGGCAGCGCAAAATGAACTAAGACAGCTAAGTTAGGTAAAGTCAAGAAACATGATGGCATGCTATTTTTTGGGGGGGGTGGGGGGAAGGAATCTCATTTTATCCTCTTTTTCTCCTTTATTTTTTATACTGTATTATGATACTATTTGTAAATGGCAAAATTGTGTTGGGGTGAGAACACTGGATTTGGAGATAAGACCTGGCCTCATCCTTGAATCTGTTATTCAGTAACCTTGAGCCAGTTATTCAACCTTTATGAGACATCATCTGAAACAGTGTTTCTCATTTTTTTATTATTGAAGTTTAGGAAACATTTTATGTATATGTATACATATATTTTCATAAATGCACCCTCTCCGTGAAATTTTAATACCACAGATGAATGCCATAGATGAGGGATCCCCAAACCCCTGGGGCTATGGCACCGCAGACCCTTAGAAACCAGGCTGCACAGCGGGAGGCGAGCAGTGGGTGAGCTAGCATTACCACCTGGGCTCTGTCTCCTGTCAGATACATGGTGGCGTTTGATTCTCATAGGAGCACAACCCCTATTGTGAACTGCAGAATCTAACTAATGCCTGATGATCTGAGGTGAAACAGTTTCATCTTGAAACCACACCCTACGCCCTTACCCCATGCCTCACCCATGGAAAAATGTCTTCCACGAAACAGGTCTCTCATGCCAAAAAAGTTGGGGACTGCTGCCATAGATATTGTACTGTACATCTGTTGTAAAGAGTCCGGATTTTCACCACTTCTCCAAGAACCAACTTTTGCCCTCATGGGAATAATCTCATCCCTGCTGAGGACACATGATCTCAAAGATGGATGAAATGGCCCTTGACTTGCTTTGGCCACGAGAATGTGACGGAAAACAACACTCTGCCATTTTCAGACCTGTTCTTTAAAAAGCCTGGCAGGTTTCATATTCTCTCCGGGGAAGCCAGGCCCCATGTAAAGATGCTCAGGCTGGACTCCTGAATGATGAGACAGCAGTGGAGAGAAAGCAAGAGGCCACATGGGAAAGCACTGGCCAGGGTGGAGAAGCTTTCTTAGTGGTTCTTAGTGCTTGGTTCCCAAAGTGTTGGATCTTGTCCACATTTGCAATTTAGGGAAATCATCTATCAAGCAAGGTAGCATTCGAGAAGCCTGACCAATATCACTTCTTTCACAATCAGCCCCTCTGTGGAGTAGACACCATTCCTATGTTTTTCCTGAAGAGAGGCCTGAGGCCTGGAGAAGTAACTGTCCAAGGTCACATTGCTAGTAAGAATCAGTGACAGGATTTGAACCTGTGTCACTCTAACCTTAAAAACGTCACCCTTAACCAAGAGTAAAATACACTCTGAACATGCAGGCTGCTTTTGAATCTGAAGGCTCCTTTCTGTGTTTTCCTGAGGTGGAACTTCTACTTACTATGGAATAGTGAATCTTGAAGCATGGCTCCTGGACCAGCAGCATCACCTGAAACTTATTACCTGTGCAAATTTTCTGGCTCTTCCCCAGAGCTTCCAAATCAGAAACTCTGGTAGCAGAGTCCTCTCTCAGTAGAGGTTTCAGACAAACCCTCAGATGATTCTGATGCAGACTAAAATTTGAAAATCAATGCTGAAGAGATTTTCTCCTGGAAAGGACTTCTACCTGGAACATGTTAGGTCTAGCACGGGGGGAAGGAGTTGGAGAATGTATTCTTAGTGACTCTGAAGTACACCGGCAGCTCCTAAGGTGATTGAATCACCTGCCTTCAACTATCACGACAGGTCTGATCTCTCCTTAAATAATACATTTCTATTTGTTCCTCATGTCTCAGCAACTTTCCCAAGCTGCTTTTGCTTTGGCTAGGCACTTTGGCTTCAAAGAACTGTTACTTCAAAGGACTTTTTCCCACTATCTAAGTCACCATAATAAATTGTGCCACTGCCTGGAACTTGTTTTTCAAGTGCATTTCTCTAATGGTCCTAGTGTTTTTTGTTGGTCAAAGCTAGGTTATGCTGTGGTAACAGACAACCTCAACATTTCAGTGGCTTGAAACAACCATGACCAGGGTCAAATTTGGCTATTTTTTGTGTTTGTAAGTAAAGTTTTATTAGAACATAACCACACCCATGCATTTACCTATTGTCTAGCACTGCTTTAGGTCACATATAGCAGAGTTAAAGAGTTGTGATAGAAACCAAATGGCTTGCAAAGTTGAAAATATTTACTTCCTACTCCTTTAAAGAGAAAGTTTCCTGACTTAAGACAGCAATGGTTTATTTTTCCCCATTCTAGAGGATGTTCCATGTCATCCTCACTCAAGAACGTTAGCTAATGGTGCCTCCACCATGTGGAACATCAGGGTTGGTTGTGTTGGAGCAAAGGGAGCAGTGGAGAATTTCACACTGGGGATGAAAACTTCCAACCAAGAAATGACACATTACTCCTTGATATGGTTTAGTTGTGTCCCTACCCAAATCTCATCTTGAATTGTAGGTCCCATAATTCCCATGTATTGTGGGAGGGACATGGTGAGAGGAAATTGAATCATGGGGTGGGTCTTTCCTGTGCTGTTCTCATCATGATGAATAAGTTTCATGAGATCTGATGGTTTTATAAAGGGGAGTTCCCCTGCACAAGCTCTCTTGCCTGATGCCATGTAAGACATGACTTTGCTCCTTGCCCTTTGTCATGATTGTGAGGCATCCCCAGCCATGTGGAACTGTGAGTCAATTAAACCTCTTTACTTTATAAATTACCCAGTCCTGGGTAAATTTACTCTTTATTAGTGGCATGAGAACAGACTAATGTACTCCTCCTCTCATTTCATCACACAAACTAACTGGCCTGGCTGCACCTGATCTCAAGTAGGCCAGAGAAGTCCCATCCCCCCAGTGCCAAGGAGGAAAGCCAGCAACACTAATGTCAACTACAGTCAGTGCCAGTGAGAAAGGCCAGGGCTAAGGAGGCCTGCAGTAATGGTGAAGGAAAGCTTGGAGCTTTGGAACAATTTTCTTCACAGATTTCAAAGCTCAGGTTCTATTCTCATATAACCTAGCAGGGAAGATTGTCTAAATGTGAGAAAATTAACATATTTAGCTAGATCACCATTTTGCAGACAAATTGGTGATCTTGTTATCAAATAATCATTAGTATGTTGCAGGGAGTTACTTCAGTGCTAAGGAAAACAAGCTAATGATAATAGTTACTGGGATATTTTTGTGTCTATTGTTTTATATTTTGCTCCAAAAGCAAACCAGGAATACTCTCTGATGATATACAAGTAAATTTTAAAAATACAAATAAAACACACTGTCAACTTTAGAGAAGAAAAATACCAGTAGTAAGTAAATATTGACAACATGGACTGGGCACCTCGATGCAGATGTGGTCAGGAAGTAAGTCGTGGCTTTCCAGCTGTGAAGGCTGTTCAGAGCAGTCACGGCTGGAGCCAACCAGGAATCCTCCAGTATGGGAAGATTTGGAGGAGACATTGTTCCCATAAGTTTTTATCAGGGTGGAACAAAATGAAGCCCTTCTCTATCTCTCTTTACTCTCTTTGTATTCTCATTACTATAAGCAGCAACCATATTCTGAATCCACTTGGCAAAGTTCTTCGCCCAAGACCCCTTGGTAAAAAACAGTCAAAGCCATACTTGAACAAGGCAATCTGATTGCAGAGCTGTGTAGTCTACCATGACAATATGGTGATGCTCAAATGTGTTTGGCCATGGTTTCTAATGCAAATTTTACCATACATAGTGTTTTAGCCATATGATACCTAAATGCTGTGTCATTAAAGGTCATTGAATATACACTTCCCATGTCATTCCTAATAATTTTGGGAATGATGTACTAATTTACTTCATTTATTATGGATTCTTTATGCTTTTCTTCATTTCGCGCCACTGCAGATTAGACAGTGATGAGGACTTTAGTTTTGGCACGTATCCTTAATCGTTTGCTTAAAGTTCCTACAGGCGGAATTTCTGGGTCAAAGGGTATGCTCACAGAGTCACTACTTTTAGCCATGCCAACTCCATCTAGATGTCAACTCCAAGTAAATTAGAACAGTGACACCTGAAACTGCAAATCTCACAGTGCTATAACATTAGTTATGGATTTTAAAACCAGTTAACCTCCAGTCTTCCAGAAAGTTTGTGCTGAATAATGCTTGCATGAGCAATATTCAAGAATGTATTTCTGTCCGGGTGGCATATACAGTAATCCCAGTTATAATAATAAGAAAAATATCTGTCATTTTTTAAAGCAATAAAATACTTCATTGTTTCAATTTTGCATTTCAACCAAGTATTTTGAAAATTACATCAGTGTGTTCTCATGCTCTTTCCTCTGATCCAACTGCCTGCCCTCAGAATGCTTATTTTCCACAGTGTTCAATGTTGCTGATAAAGTCTTATCAGAGAGAGGACCTGTCAGGCCAAGGAAGCATGAAATGGAGTGTATGTGCCAATGAATGATTAAATTAGACAATGTCTGACCTAATAAAATGCAGCTATATTCTTATATGTGCTTCTTCATTCAGTGTGATATAATGTGTTGTTTTGATTGAAGCATATAAAGAAAATATGGCCTCACGTAGATATGTGGGTGGAAAAGGGAAAAGTAATTTAATAGATTTTCAGATAATTGTGGCTAATTTTTTATAATACACCAAAACTTGATAAGTGGCATTTCTTAGAGATTGTAGTCATGTGGAAGGTGAAGCCATATCAATGAAAGTTTTGTATCTGTTACGTTAAAACCTATTGGTCTACCTTGCAATTTGAATGAATGTTTTTTATAATGCATGATTTTGTAACAACATTGACCATGTGGAAAGTAGTGATCTTCTGAAATATACACATCTTCAAAAGGTGGATTCATTTCACATAATAAAGAGTCAAATCACATTTTTTAACATCACTGTCAAGTTCATAAATTATTTAAGTATGGAGAGCTGTCACACTCATGACAGTAGATGTGAGTTTTCCAAAATTTCAATTTCCACTGCAAAGTTTCAATTTTAAAATTAGCAAAACAAATTATATTATTTATTACCCTTGAAATGACAAGCTTTCTTCATTCATTTTTGAGAAAATGTCTGCTAATTATCTAAGTCTAAATAGCTATAGTTTGTTTGTCATTTATTCTTTCCAGTTAAAATTATGTTCCATGAAAAAAAGTGGCTAGTTCAGCTAGTGACTTAAATAATCACACACATACTTTTCTACAAAACTGCTATTATACTTTGCTAGGTAGCAGTTTTTTTAAATTTAGCCTTCCCATTTTGTGACATAATATTAAAAAGACATGTACTCAAAGGTTGTGATTTAATAAAATTAATATTGTTTTTACTGCTTCATAAAGGAATTTCTTAGTTAAAACTGGCATTTTAAAAAATGGGGTGTATATGGTAGTGAAGAATGCAATGACTGGTAGTACACTGTGGACCCACTGCCTTGGTTGGTGCCAGGGCACCAGCACTGTAACCTGCCATTGCCTTTATAACATTACTGGAAATGTCAACATGGTAACAAAAAAAAATAGCATTTAATTTTTATTATAAAAAAAAAAGTTTTGACCTTGAAGACTCCCTGAAAGAGTCCTGAGAGGGGTTTCATGAGTCCACAAACCACATTTTAAACATCTCTGCTACAGGATGACCTGGGTAAGGTGGAACCAGCTTTTTGCTATCCTGATTTACCACCAGTAGGGATATTGTACTCAGTAGCCTATAGCTGTAATCATTTGGTTAGTATTTATGAGTACATTTTTAAGTTCCTCAGGGTTAGAAATGCTAGTTTTGATTTCTTCTACATTAGAGCCATGGTATATAAAGAGAGATGAGAAACAGTGACTCAGTGAGGAAAGAAAGAGAATGGGAAAAGCCAGGGCTACGTAGGGGCGGTGGGGCCAGTGTATACATTGGGGAGTTTCCGTTTTCCACTTTGGTGGTGAAGAACTGCAAAAAACTCCTGGCATATAATGACTATCCAAACCCATGCACTAAGAGACTTCATCTACCCCTCTAGCAACCTAAGGCCATGTCCCTCGGATGACCCAGTCTCCTTTTGAGTTCCTGTCTAGAGAAACTCAGGGCTGTTATATGAACTTGTTCTAACTGATGATCTCCCTTTTTCAGAGAATTTACTAAAAAGTGCTTCATGCTTGTGAATTTTTCCTTTGTTCCTTTGACATGTATACATATTTCCTTTAGGAAGGAAAGGTGTATCTTTCTCAAGGACCTGAAAGCCATTTCTTTGAAATGTGATCATCAGAAGGGTTGGGGCTCTGTATCACAGTCTCTGTGAGGAGAGAAATCCTAACTTCCATAGTAGGCAGCCAGCCAGCCAACCCAACTGGCCTAATTACATTTTCACCCAAAAACCCTTTGCCATTTTTCTCTTCCTTGACTCTGCTTGGGACCCCTTCCCTTCCCTCTCTCTCATTCTCCCTTTAAAAATTCCAGTCACCTCTCTGCAAATGATAAACTGGAATGGAGCTGAGCTCTTTCCCCTATGGTCAGTGGATACTGAATACAATCCTTTTCACTACTTCACTGTCTGACTGCTCATCTTTAACAGTGAGCTTACTGAGGTAGGCGATGTCCTGCCTCATCTAAGTAACATTGTTGCCCCAACCCTGAGTGCTGCTATGGTGCAGTGGATTTCAAGTGTGGTCCCCAGAGCAGCATCATCACCTGTGAGAGCTTTTTAGAAATACACATTTGGGGCACTAGTCCTGATCTATTGAATCAATCACTCTGGTATTGGGACCCCACAGTCTGTGGTCTAACAGGCTCTACAGGTGATTCCGATACTTGCTGATGTTTTTGAATGCAATTGTAGGAATAGCAAGCTTGTCAAGGTGCAATGGAGGCAAGACTAGTGCTCAGCTTTTAGGGACTCAATGCCAAGAGAAGGTTGAAAGAAAGGAAACGATTCTCCAACCGAGCCAGCCTCCCCATCTTCCTGAACTACTAGAAACTCAGTCTGGCAATGCCATTCCATCCTGTCCCAGGAGGGAGCATATGCACGCTCCTCAGAGCCCATGGTTCCCAGAATGAAGCATGAGGTGCCCTGCTTTAGTATGGCATCTCATGGAAGTGCCAGCTCTCCTCTGGTTAAGGGTTTGCTAGTAAAACTTAACCCAAGACTAGTGATAATCTTACAGATATTATGTTGAAGAAAGAAGTCAGACAAAAAAGAATGCATATTGTATGGCTTTATATCAAGTTCAAAATGAGGCAACATTGCCAAAATGACAGAATAGTGTTGCCTCTGGAGGTTGTATATAGATTGGGAATTGGCCCTAGAGAACCTTCTGGAAATGGCATGGCGTGCAGAAGTTATGTAGGTGTATAGAGATGTAAAGTCGTGTCGAACTATGTTAATGCATGTGAATGTCATTTTACCTCAGTAAAAATTAGTCATAAACCTTCTAATATTATATGTAATATATTTGATATTTAATTATATCTGACTTATATTTAATAGCATAAACAAAAAATAGACATAAATAAGATAACTGCTGAACTAAATAGGATCAAATCACACAAATGTGACCAATGCAGTCTGTTTTGTTCCTGTCTAGGGAAGCTCTATTGGCCAGGAAGCTGGTTCATATTTGATTTAGAAGTATGGATGCGAACAATTTCATGCAAAGAATGAAACCTATTTCATAGTCCAGAAAATATGAGGAAGTATCGGCATACCGGGCTGTTTCTTGGCTCTTGTGCAAATATGTGCACAGATACATTTCTCAACATTAGACGTAAAGCACTTTCAAGGGAATAATTCTCAAAGCAATTGCATCCTGCTGTTAATAGCCAATTAACAAGTAGGAGATAATAACTCCTCAGTTGTACTGTGGGTAGGTAGAGCAGTGTAAAGGCAACTAATTAACACCTAGTCTTTTAACATACTAATTAATCTAGCCAGGCAAGAGCAGTTTATTTAGAATATGTTGAAGGCTCTGAATCCCCCAAATTTCATTTTTCACCATGCCAATAAATAATTGAAGCCCACAGCTTTCATTTGTCCTATCATCTCTGTTCTTTGATGCCACTCAGCTTTGAAGTACCGTCCCTAATAGAGGCAGAAAGCTATTTATCTATTTCTTTAATAACCTCATGAATATTTCTTTGCTGTTATTCCTAGCTGGCACTTGCAAGTTTTTAACATTTCAAGTTTTCTCTTCTGGGTCATATTTTCTTTTGCTGTCTCTTTCACTTGGTGTGTTGGCTTTGGTCATGATAATAACATAGGTTACTCAGGATTTTCTCAAGACTAGTAATTTAGTGTACTGCTTTATTTGGTGTAATGCTTTGTAAACTTTATGGTGCTTCAATATCACCTAGAGAAGTTTGTAATGAAATGCAGATTTCTGGACCTCACCTCTCTCCCTCTTGCCCTCTGATGATTTCAGTTCAGAAATTCTGGGATGAGCCTAGAATCTGCATTTTAAATAGTTTCCCTATCTTGACATTCCCCGGTGATTTGAAGGCAGATGATTCTACTTGGATAAATACTCCTTGGGTAGACAACTGGAGTCTTTGGTGATTTGTCTAGTTGAGAAGTAAATTTTTAGGAAAGAGTAAGATAACAATTTTTAAAATGTAAGCCTCCTACTTGGGTCTCTGAACTTCTTGCTTGAGTGATGAACAAGTTAAGAAATGAAAGAAGGAAATAGCAGATGAGAGGCTGAAATATCCTTCTAATTACTGATAAGGGTGGATTTGTAGGATGAGGTTGAGTGTGAGAGCCAAACAGGCCACCAGAGAACCCCAGGATGGGGCAGCCTGTCCTCAGTCTCCTGCAGTGAGGCAGGGTTCCCTGTGCTTCAGACAGGAACAAAAATAAACTGTTTTCTGGGGCAGCTTGTGCTGAGAGGAGGAGCTGAGAGAAGCATAGCAAGGTTATGCTTCCCAAATTGACCAACCTAATACAAGCCTTTCCTCCCAGGGAGTGGAGAGAGCCGTGGGTGTTCCCTTTACTTGTCAGGAAATAGCGGAAATAGAGTAAGCAGTGTTCCTCATCTCCATCCGCACCTCCCAGTAGCGGCCAAAAAATCAAAGTTTGACAACCCACTGAGATCGCTGGGCTCTGAGGAAACAGGCTCTCTAGCAGGAATGTAATTTGGTGCAAGTTTCACTGAGAGCAGTGTCTCAAGATATTTCAAAATGACAAATGCTTATTTCACTTAGCATTGTGTCCTCTAGATTCGTCCATGTTTTCCCACGTGACAGAACATCTTTCTTTTTTTTAAGGCCGAACGATATTCCATTGTGTATATAATACACTACATTTGCTTTATCCGTTCATCTATTGACGGACGTTTAGGTTGATTCCATCAGCAGAGTGATAATAGTAAATAATAATATATCATGTATTTCAAAATAACAAAGGAAGTGAATTTCAAATAGATCATTGCCAAAAAGTCAAGTAAATAAGGTGATGGACATATTAGTTAGCTTGATTTAATCACTCCACATTGTATACATATATTAAAACACATTGTACTCTGCAGATAAAATTACGATTTGTCAATTGAAAATAAATTTTAGAAATGCAAAAAATTACAAATGCCCATATCCTTTGCCTTGGCAGTTTCCCTTCTAGAAACATCCTACAAATGTACTTAGAGGTGTGCCATGGTGAATTTATAAAGGCAGTTGTTGAACCATTGTTGCTAATAGCAAAATATTGAAATTTCCATTAACAGAAGACTGTTAAATAAGCCATGATACATCCACATAACGGAATACTACGAGGCCATAGAACACACGGGAACTTTTAATTTTCTGATATGGAACAATCTTTAAGATAAATTTTTTAATGAAAAAAGCAAGGTTAGAATGGTGCATATCATAAGCTGCTATTGATGTAAACCAGAAAGGAGTTGGAATGAGAATATTATTGGGTTGTATGACAGAATATCTCCGGAAGAATAAAGAAGAAAGGGATGGTATGGAGAGGGCGCCAAGATGGCCGTGAGAAGGCAACACTGGAATGCAGCTCCCTGCAAACGAGGCCTAGAGGGCTAGAGGACTCCACGATTCCAAACGAGGGTCTGGGTTCGTTTTGGTGGGACTGATAGGGCACTGAAAATAGCCCAGGGAAGAAGCCACAGGGTGAGAACTGCCCAGGGAGTAAATCAAGATGGTAGGGATTGGGGGGGCGCATCCCCACCTGAAACTTGAAGCCGACGTCACCCCCTGGGTGCTCTGATTTGGATCCTGTGCTTACCTCATCCCTCCTACCACCCACGGTCAATGAGATCCCTGCCAGACCGTGGGGCACCATGGGTTGTTGATGCAAATCTGAGTAGTGGGTATCACAGGGCGCAGCAAGTTTTCGCAAGGACCCAGGTGGAAGTTTGGATTAATGCCAGCGGGGCTAACTATCCCATAGAAGGAGGCAGAGTTGAAAGCAGGGAAACAGACCATAAGGCCTGGCAGGCCCCACCTCCACAGAACTCAAACTGAAGCCCTGGCTAGAGAACTTGGCAGCAAATACACCAGTTTGACCCTAACCAGGAAGATGGAGCTCTGGGAGAGACCCCATTGGGAAGGCAGGGCCAATCTCACCTGCAAGCAAACTCCAGGGAAGGACCACCCAGCCAGCAACCTGACTGAACCCAAGAGAGCCCAGTAACGCCCTCTACAGGCCAAAAAAGATATAGCTCCAAACTCAACAGACAAAATGTCCACTCAGAGAGTCCTGAAATCACCAACTTCAACGATCAAAAGGAGATAAATCAATGAAGATGGGAAAAACCAGCACAAAAAGGATGAAACCATCAAAAAACAGAACACCTCTTCTCCTCTCAGGGATCACAACTCCTCACCATCAAGGGAACAAAAAAAGAGCATGAATTTGACAAATTGACAGAAGTAGGCTTCAGAAGGTGGGTAATAACTTCTCTGAGTTAAAAGACCATGTTCTAAGCCAATGCGAAGAAACTAAGAACCTTGAAAAAAGGTTAGACAAAATGCTAACTAGAATAACCAGCTTGGAGAAGAACATAAATGACTTGGTGGAGCTGAAAAACACAGCAAGAGAACTTCATGAGGCATACAGCCAATCAAGCAGAAGAAAGGATATCGGAGATTGAAGATCAACTCAATGAAATAAAACAACAAGGCAAGATTAGAGAAAAAAGAGTGAAAAGAAATGAACAAAGCCTCCAAAAATATGGGATTATGTGAAAAAACATTTGATATGTGTACCTGAATATGACAGAGAAAATGAATCCAAGCTGGAAAATACTCTTCAGGATATTATCCAGGAGAGCTTCCCCAACCTAGCAAGGCAGGCCAATATTCAAGTCCAGGAAATACAGAGAACACCACAAAGATATTCCCCAAGAAGAGCAACCCAAAGGCACATAATCATTAAATTCACCAGGGTTGAAATGAAGGAAAATGTGCTAAGGGCAGCCAGAGAGAAAAGTCAGGTTACCCACAAAGGGAAGCCCATCAGACTCACAGCAGATCTCTCAGCAGAAACCCTACAATCCAGAAGAGACTGGGGCCAATATTCAACATCCTTAAAAGAACTTTCAGCCCAGAATTTCATATCTGGCCAAACTAAACTTCATAAGTGAAGGAGAAATAAAATCCTTTATGGACAAGCAATGGCTGAGAGACATTTTTGCTACTAAACCTGCCTTACAAGAGCTACTGAAGGAAGTACTAAACAGGGAACAGAACAACCAGTACCAGCCACTGCAAAAATGTACCAACTGGTAAAGAACAATGATGCAATGAAGAAGCCACATCAATTAACAGGCAAAACAACCAGCCAGTAACAAAAATGGCAGGATCAAATTCAAACATAACAATATAAACGTTTAATGTAAATGGCCTAAATGCCCCAATCAAAAGACACAGACTGGCAAACTGGATAAAAAATCAAGACCCATCAGTGTGCTGTATTCAGGAGACCCATTTCACATGCAAAGACTCACACAGACTCAAAATAAAGGGATGGAAGAAGATTTACCAAGAAAATGGAGAGCAAAAAAAAAGCAGGGGTAGCAATCCTAGTTTCTGATAAAACGGACTCTAAACCAACAAAGATCAAAACAGACAAAGAAGGGCATTACATAATGGTAAAAGGATCAATGCTACAAGAAGAGCTAACTATCCTAAATATATATGAACCCAATGCAGGAGAACCCAGATACATAAAACAAGTTCTTAATGACCTACAAAGAGACTTAGACTCCCACACAATATATAGTGGGAGACTTTAACACTCCACTGACAATATTGGACAGATCAATGAGACAGAAAGTCAATAAGGATATGCAGGACTTGAATGCAGATTTGGACCAAGTGAACCTAACAGACATTTACAGGACACTCAACCCCAAATCCACAGAATATACATTCTTCTCAGCACCACATTGCACTTACTCCAAAATTGACCACATAATTGGAAGTAAATCACTCCTCAGCAAATGCAAAAGAACGGGAGTCATAACAGTCTCTCAGACCACAGCACAATCAAATTAGAACTCAGGATTAAGAAAAGCACTCAAAACTCTACAATCACATAGAAACTGAACAACTGGCTCGTAAATGATGAATGGATAAACAATGAAATGAAGGCAGAAATAAAAATGTTCTTCCAAACTAATGAGAATGAAGACACAACGTACCAGATCCTATGGGACACATTTAAAGCAGTGTCTAGAGGGAAATTTATAACAATAAATGCCAACATAAGAAACAAGGAAAGATCTAAAATCGACACCCTATCATCAAAATTGAAAGAGCTAAAGAAGCAAGATCAAAAAAACTCAAAAGGAAGCAGAAGGCAAGAAATAACTAAGATAAGAGCAGAACTGAAGGAGATAGAGGCACAAAAAATCCTTCGAAAAAATCAATAAATCCAGAAGCTGGTTTTTTGAAAAGATCAACAAAATAGACAGACTGCTAGCTAGATTAATAAAAAAGAAAAGAGAGAAGAATAGAACAGATACAATAAAAAACGATAAAGGGGAGATCACCACTGATTCCTTGGAAATACAAACTACCATCAGAGATTACTACAAACAACTCTACGCATATAAATCAGTAAATCTGGAAGAAATGGATAAATTCCTGAACACTTGCACATTCCCAAGACTAAGCCAAGAAGTTGAAACCCTGAATAGACCAATAACAAGGTCTGAGGTCAAGGCAGCAATTAATAGCCTACCAACCAAAAAAAAGTCTGGGTCCAGATGGACTCACAGCCAAATTCTACCAGACATACAAGGAGGAGCTGGCACCATTCCTGTTGAAACTATTCCAAACAATACTAAAAAAGGGAATCCTCCCTAACTCTTTCTGTGAGACCAGCATCATCCTGATACCAAAATCCGGCAGAGACACAAATAAAAAAGAAAACTAGGGGCCAATATCCATGATGAACATTGATGCAAAAACCTTTAATAAAATACTGGCAAACAGAATCCAACAGCACATCAAAAAACTTATCCACCACAATCAAGTAGGCTTCATCCTGGGGATGCAAGGCTGGTTCGACATACACAAATCTATAAATGTAATTCACCACGTAAACAGAACCAAAGACAAAAACCACATGATTATCTCAATAGATGCAGAGAAGCCCTTCGACAAAATTCAACAGCCTTTAATGGTAAAAACTCTCAATAAGCTAGGTATTGACGACAAAATTCAACAGCCTTTAAAGGTAAAAACTCTCAATAAGCTAGGTATTGACGGAATGTATCTCAAAACAATAAAAGCTATTTACGAGAAACCCACAGCGAATATCATACTGAATGGGCAAAAACTAGAAGCATTCCCTTTAAAAACTGGCACTAGACAAGGATGCCCTCTCTCACCACTCATATTCAATATAGTATTGGAAGTTCTAGCAAGAGCAATTAAACAAGAAAAAGAAATAAAGCTCATTCAATTAGGAAAAGAAGAAGTCAAATTGTCCCCATTTGCAGATGATATGATCGTATATTTAGAAGACCCCATCATCTCAGCCCAAAACCTCCTTAAGCTGATAAGCAACTTCGGCAAAGTCTCAGGATACAAAATTAATGTGATGAAATCACAAGCATTCATAGACACCAATAACAGACAAACAGAGAGCCAAATCATGAGCAAACTCCCATTTACAATTGCTACAAAGAGAATAAAATATCTAGGAATACAACTAAGAAAGGATGTAAAAGATCTCTTTGAGGAGAACTACAAACCACTGATCAAGGAAATGAGAGGACACAAACAGATGGAAAAACATTCCATGCTTATGGTTAGGAAGAATCAATATTGTGAAAATGGCCATACTGCCCAAAGTAATTTATAGATTCAATGCTATCCCCATCAAGCTACCATTGACCTTCTTCACAGAACTGGAAAAAACCACTTTAAACTTCATATGGAACCAAAAGAGAGCCAGCATAGTCAAGATAATCCTAAGCAAAAAGAAAAAAACTGGAGGCATCACGCTACCTGACTTCAAACTATACTACAAGTCTACAGTAATCAAAACAGCATGGTACTGTTACCAAAACAGAGATATAGACCAAGGGAACAGAATGGAGGCCTTGGAAGCAATGCCACACATCTACAATCATCTGATCTTTGACAAGCTGGACAAAAACAAGCAACGGGGAAAGGATTCCCTGTTTAATAAATGGTGTTGGGAAAAATAGCTAGCCACATGCAGGAAGCTGAAACTGGACTCCTTCCTTACACCTTATACAAAAATTAACTCAAGATGGATTAAAGATTTAAACATAAGACCTAACATGATAAAAACCATAGAAGAAAACCTAGGCAACACCATTCAGGACATGGGCATAGGCAAGGACTTCATGACTGAAACACAAAAAGTAATGACAACAAAAGCCAAAATAGACAAATGGGATCTAATTAAACTTAAGAGTTTCTGCACAACAAAAGAAACTATCATTAGAGTAAACTGGCAACCAACAGAATGGGAAAAAATTTGTGTAATCTACCCATTAGACAAAGGGCTAATATCCAGGATCTACAAAGAACTAAAGCAGATTTACAAGAAAAGAACAAACAAATCCATTCAAAAGTGGACAAAGGATATGAACAGACACTTTTCAAAAGAAGACAAATTTGTGGCCAACAAACATATGAAAAAATGCTCATCATCACTGGTTATTAGAGAAAGGCAAATCAAAACCACATTAAGATACCATCCACGCCAGTTAGAATGGGGATCATTAAAAAAATCTGAAGACAACAGATGCTGGAGAGGATATGGAGAAAAAGGAACACTTTTACATTGTTGGTGGGAGTGTAAATTAGTTCAAGCTTTATGGAAGACAGTGTGACGATTCCTCAAGGATCTAGAAAGAGAAATTCCATTTGACCCAGCAATCCCATTACTGGGTATATACCCAAAGGATTGTAAATTGTTCTATTATAAAGACATGCACACCTATGTTCATGGCAGTGCTGTTTACAATAGCAAAGACCTGGAACCAACCCAAATGCCCATTGATGATAGACCGGACAAAAAAAAATGTGGCACATATACACCATGGAATACCATGCAGTCATAAAAAATGATGAGTTCATATCCTTTGTAGAGACATGGATGAATCTAGAAATCATCATTCTGAGCAAACTGACAAAAGAACAGAAAAGCAAACACCGCATGTTTTCACTCATAGGTGGGTGATGAACAATGAGAACACTTGGGCACAGGAAAGGGAACACTCATGGGGCTAGGTGGGGAAGTGGAGGGGAGAGGACGGGAGGGACAGTGAGTGGGGCAGGGAGGATGGGGAGGGATAACACCAACAGGAATGCCTGATGCAGGTGGCGGTGGGGTGGGGGATGGAGATAGCAAACCACCATGGCATGCATGTACCTATGCAACAATCCTGCAGGATGCAGGATGTGCACATGTACCCCAGAGCCCAAATACAATAAAAAAAGAAAAGAAAGGGATGGTATTGGTTACCTCTGAAAGAAATGGGTGGCTAGGAAGGAGAGTGAGAACATTTCAAAATTATGTATGATGATGGCCATTTTGAAATTTTAACCATATAATGTTACCTATTCAAGCCATTAAATTAAAGCAATAGCAAAGCCAGTCATCTTGATGCCTGCTCTCATATTGGTCAGCATATTTTCATCTAACTCTGGAAGAGTATTTTAAATTACCTCCCATGGACAATCCCAAATGACTCTGTCCTCTCCAAACCTGGCAGGATACCGCGGGGCCTGGTCCCTTTCCTGATCCAGTTCTCACCTTCTTTCCATGTTTGTGTCCCTGTTCCTGAAAGCAGTCCAGTGCTGCAGCCAAGCCTGTCTCTGCCTGGTCCTCTGTGTCCCTTGTGCCTGTGGCTCTTGGGTCTGGGGTCTGGCCCTGCCTGTGGATGCTCTTCTCCTCCCTCTCTCTTGAGCTCAAGATGTACCCACATTCTTCTCAAATGAAGCCTTGAGGATGACCAGTTACATGTAGTTTCTTTCTCCTCTGAATGTCAACAGCCCCTCCGTCTGCATCACTTGCCCAGGACCAAATCAGCTGCCTAAGATGACTAACTTTTTGTGTATGTAGGGGGTTGCACATTTACTCTCAATCAATTGAGATGTGCAGATGAAATGGGCTCTCTCCATGTCTGTAGCTGATCTGGTCTCCTTCTAAGCCTTCAACTCCACATGTTGTGATGAGGAAAAAACCAAGCAACACATTTGGTTATCTCTGTCCAATCCAATAATCAATTAATCTATAAATCAATCTCTCACTTGTATGGGAGGGGCAACATTTAATATTTATTTGCTTTATCAAAGGATTCATGATAGGCTTATTTAGACTGAAATTTCCTGTTAAATATATAATGATTTCCTTATAATTAAATAGCCTTTGGTTAATGTGACCACATAATTTCCTATCTAAAGTGGGATACTTTTGAGAAATAAAGGGAATGCTAATTGGATGGAACATGAGGATTTTAGGTAAAAACCGGGGCTATCCCAAGAAAACCAGGGTCTATGGTTATATTACTTTTAACACACACAAATTTAGGGATTCTTAATCACAGCCAGGCAGCTGACTTGGCCTCCCCTTCATTGTTAGGGGCTACTAACCCCTCTTCATCTCCTTCAGGCCTTCAACTGGTCTCTAATCTGGGCAGTCTGACCCCACACTTACATCATGATGGGGGCACCATTACAGATGTGCTGGTTCTTGGGTTATACAATGCAGCAGGAATGCTTATGCATGCAGGTTTCATCTAATTTAATATGTATCCAACTATCAAAAATTATCTTGTCCACTTGAAAACAAAGTCTTTACAAAAATAGAAATGTCAAACATGGGAGGTTAAGCACCATGATAACCTAATACATTTTAAAAACATGCATTTTATAAAAGTACACTTTGCACATTTTGCATTGACAATGTCTCCTGGGACCTTTGCAGCAACCATTCAAGTTGTAGTACCATAACATGTGCTCTGCTTGGATGACTCAGCTAAATACGTTAGTCTTCAGAGCCCCATGCTCTCTTCTCTCCTCCTGTCCAATATGGTGACCAAGTACATGGAGGAAGGAGTGGTTTTTGTGACCTCATAGGACCAGGGTGAAAGAGGGCCGTGTGGCCTTGGGCTAGACTTTTGGGTTTGCTGGCCTGGTCCACACCTGGACATTCTGCTTCTACCCACTGCTCATGTTGGCTGCTTTCACCACTGCGGCTATTAAATCTGCCTCTAGTGTTTTCCAGCTTCTCCTGGCTCTTTTATTCCTTCCCTATCTCCTTAGATTTCTCTTGGCATCTAGGGACCAAAAACCACTCTGAAAGTCTGCTGTATCCATCAACCAGCCCCTGGTCTGGGCCTTATCTTCCCACACGCCTAGCTCACCCCAGCAGGCTCTGTGACTTGTCTGTCGGCTCTCAGCTTTGCATTCCCTGTGCATTGAAAACCAGGGACACCTGGGAGAACAAACCTGATCTGCTTGCTGAGCCTCCTGTGCTGCCTTCTTGACTATATTGGGGATCCCTGCATTGGTGCAGTGCTGGTCTGCAGAATGAGCTCCCAAATCCTAACCTGGGGAGCCCGGCTAAAAACCATCTGCCTGTGATGTGTTGATCAGCTACCTCCCTCTTCTCCAGAGCTTTGTGCTTCCAGACACACATCTGATCTTCTGGATTTACCTCTCCCCTGCTTTGTCCCCATATTCCACTGGACTCAAAGGGATCTTGTCACAGGTTTTCTGGAAAGCAGATCTGGGCTATAGATGAGTAGACAGAGGCTTTTTAGGGAGTCCTCTAGTGATCACCACCTGTGGAAGGCACAGGAAGGAAACCTGCTTGGGCAGAGGGATAAGCTGTACTCTGCTGCAGTCTTGATAGTTCCAGACAGTCCTAAGGGAACTCTGAAACTGGGATGCCCTTCAGATATCCTGAGTTGGGGCAAAAGGGACAGGCCTTAACATTGCCCTGCATCTACCAGTTATTGGACTGGAGCTGCCTGCCAAGGTGCACAGCCCAGGCAAAAAGACTCTTCAGCTAAGGCAAGTTCCTAAGAAGGCCGACAGAAAGGGCTTCCTGGGAAGCCATACTATGTGAGAACCACTGTGTCCACCACAGGCAGAATTTTCTTTTACCTTTCTGATGTCTTCTTTTGGCTTGGGGCCAGCCAACATAGGTAGAAAATTATATTCTCTATATTGTGAAAAAAGTCTGTGATTTAATATGCCAAGACAAGCTCTCGATATGTTAAATGGGAGCTAAAAGAATTTAGAGTATTGTTTCATTTTTGACAAGGTCTGGCTTATGACCAATTATCTTGCATGCAAATGCTATTTTGAATTTTGAAAGCTCAATTATAATCCTTTCTTTCTCTTTGCAGCTCTTCTGTAATAATCCCAATACCCCCAAAGTGTCAGATTTGATAATTTGGGCTAATTAAGGAAAAGGTACTGTACACAGAAAGACCCAAGAGAAGATCACAGAAATATTTTTAAAAATATTTGTGATCTACCCTCATATATGCGTTTCTCTTCCCTTCTGACTCAAAGCTACCTGAGAGCTGTTGGCAGGGGCATGTTATTCATAAGCTTTTTTATTTCTCCCATTGTATTTACACAAGGCTTTGTATACACATATTAGTTATATATGTAACAAATTACTCCAAAATTTAGCAGCTTAGCAGTAAACGTGTCACCCAGATGCTGAAGGTCAGGAATTTGGGAGCAGCTTAGCTGGGTAGTTCTGACTCAGGATCTTTCATGAAACTGAAGTCAAGCCATTGTCCAGGTCTGTGGTCACCTCAAGGCTTGGCTGGGGCTGGAGAATCTACTTCTAAACTCAGGTCTGTGCCAGTTGTTGGTGGGGGCTTCAGGTCCTCACCAGTAGGTGTCTTCACAGGGCAGCTACAACATGGCAGTTTGCTTCCACAAGAGCAAAGGATGAGCATGAGAGAGTGAACAAGAGAACACTTAGGAGGTAAGCCACAGCCTTTTATAGTCTCATCTCAAAGGTGATATGCCATCGTTTCTGCCATATGTGATTGGTCACCAAGATCAACCCTGTTACAGTAGGGAGGGGACTACCCAAGGGTATGAATATCTCAAAGTGGGGATTGCTGGGGCACATCTTGGAATCCTGGAGACTGGCTGCCATAGCTAGCTATAAATTCTTAGCACATTGGATAAAACTTGGGTTTGAGACTCAGATATGGACTGAAAATAACTCTCTGCTGCTTACTACCTGTGTGACTCTGGGCAAGTCACTTTAACTTAGTTCCAATTTGCTATAAGGATTGTTTCCTTGGAACAGTATTGGGAATAACAAATGAGGTAAATATGCAGAAAGCCTTGCCCAGAGGAGTGCCGGTAGAGGGACATAATGAACAGTAGCTGTTGTTATCAATAAGATCTGAATTTTCCCCCACTCATGCCTCAAGTGACGTCATCTGCCCCAAGCAGGTAGCCACTCTTAGGCCCAGTGAGTATTTTAGGTATTGATCTGTAGAACTGAAGAGTGATCTACTCAGTCTAACAGCTGCATCTTCAGGGCTCTTGCACCCCCCACTTTTCCTGACAGAATGACAGTCCTCAGCTGAACTGAGGAAACAGCACTTCTGGTTTAGGTAACCCAGGGTACCTTTGCCTCCTCCAATTCTTCTTGCTTAATGTCAACACAAATTAGTTATTGCAATTCAATTTCTTGAGCTGTGTTTGTCTTGGTCCCAAAACAACCCCAGGGGAGGAGACTGGATGTGATTCTAATTTGCTGTAATCACAGTTGATATTATCATTGTTTTGAAGATTTGTGTTTTCCCTGACAAAATGTCAAACATACGAGGCAAATTTTATTCTGAATTTTAAATTAAATATTTAAAAATACATGATGGTCTGAAAATAATTACCCTTTTAAAGCTATCTGGAACTCATGCAGCTCCGAATGGTGCCAATTGGCTCACAGCTGCCATTGATTAACATAAGGGGGAAAATCCAGTCTTACATTAATTATATGCTGGAAATTCTTAATATGAGAAATGTATTTAAGCATTTCTTTACCTCTACTGTGATGGAGCATATGTTTTTAGTTATACTCAGATTGTTCTAACTGGTCAAACGTTCTTTGTTCTTTAATTGAAAACTCTAATCTTTAATACAAATAATGGATTTTGTCAGGGGTTTCTGTGCATATTGTCCAAACATGTTCCTTTGGAAGAAAGCAAATAAGAAAAACATTTAAGCTTGCCAGATAGAGAATTTAGTGTTTTGTTTTTTCTTTTTCATATTATCCCGGAACTACTGGCTTCCCAAATAATTCAATGCAGGGTGAATTCCCAAGTGCATTTCAAATACAATTTCGTTTGCATACTTCTTTCCAGGAACACATGTACCCTAAAAGAGAGCTCTGGTTACATGATATGATTAAGATTAGCATTGTACCTGACTACCCTTTCACACGTGTAACATGCACACGACGGAGCAAGAGCATTTTGAAACCTGCAATGTAATTCTAAATGGAAATGTGCTAAGGAAATTAGCTCACTTCAGGTATCTTTTGATGCATATCTAAAGTTTAGAAGGCGCTGCAGGAAAGCCAATAAATAATTTATCCTTCTTTTCAACTCTTTATGCAATTTTTTTCCCTTTAGCTAATTCTCCTAAAGTTGTATCTTTCATTAAGAACTTGAAAGAATTCTTTTTCTTTTACTCAGACTCATAAATATTTCCTTTTCTGTTATCACTGATAGTTGAAACATGTTTAAATAAAAGTTTTCTCCTAAAGGTATGCTATTTTATCTTTGTTCATGGAATGAAATGAAATTAAAATCTGTTATCTTTGAATTTCAGGATTCAAGTTAATTTATTAAGGTGAATGCTGCACCTCTTTTTAGATAGATCACTTTCTTTTTTAAAACTTGTACATCCAAATCTCAGAACATAAGCAGAATCTCAGAATATAGACCTTTGCTTTTTATTTGTTTTGTATTTGAATTTTAGAAGGTTTGCTTTCTGTTTCTTAAAGAAAATTTGAAAAATGCAGAAACATTTAAAGCATGTCTTAATGGTCCCTTCACTCAGAGATACATACGTGGATATTCTCCTGTATGTTTTTCCTTTTCCTACAGTTTTAGAAATATTTATTTGGGCTTCTGAATCTGATGGAAAGCCTGCCTAAGAGAAGTCTTTTTGAGAGAAGTGTCTAATTATAAGGCTTTTCTTGTAACAACAGACAATGGCTCATAAACAATATTTTATTATTAGGCTTTGTCCAGATATCATTGTAATTGAGCCAACTAGCTTTCTACATTTTTTCCCCACACTCATTAGTATTGCCAGAAGAACAAACTATAATTAACTTAGGGGATAATTCTCCTTAGGACCCTTGTGATGAATTGCACATTATGCTTCTTGGGAGTTCCACTGGTCACTAGGCTGGGTCATTAATACATTGGCTAATATCATTATTCTTGAGTATTTTAATTTGGATTGAAGTCTTGGTCATCTGGAGTACACCTTTAAGTAGTCATTTAGACAGTGGTCAATAGTTGGCATGTTTTTAGAGTATTGACATAACTAATTTTTTTTCCCTCTTGTCAGCGTTTTTATTTTTGT
The DNA here is from genome assembly GCF_001604975.1 of Cebus imitator. Classification (NCBI taxonomy): domain Eukaryota; kingdom Metazoa; phylum Chordata; class Mammalia; order Primates; family Cebidae; genus Cebus; species Cebus imitator. The sequence goes on along the minus strand of NW_016107815.1, from coordinate 389,153 downwards.
TTTTTGAGACAGGGTGTCACTCTGTTGCCTAGGTTGCAGTGCAGTGGCTCCATCATAGCTTACAGCAGCCTCAAACTTCTGGGCTCAGGTGATCATCATCATATCTCAGCCTCCTGAGTAGCTGGGACTATAGGTGCACACCACCATGCCCAGCTACTTTATTTTTATTTTTTGTAGAAATGGGGACTTGCTATGTTGCCAGGCTGGTCTCAAACTCTTGGGCTCAAGGGTTCCTTTCACCTTGGCCTCCCAAGTGCTGGGATTTTAAGCATGATCCAATTAAAAACTGCACGCAGCCAAATTTTAAATTTCTACAATGATGTGGTTCCATTGCATCTACAAAGACTTAATGATGCAATAATGTTTAAGATCCAAGTGTGGAGTCAGATATATCTAGATTCAATACTGATTCTATCAGCTATCTGGCCTTACAAGTTCATGTGCCTCTTTCCTCCTCTCTAAAAAGAGGATAATGGGATCTGTCGCATAGGATCGTTGTAAGGATGAAATACTAGGATGTACCAAAACACTTGGAAACTTCCCGGCATGTAGTAAATCTCAATAAATATTAGCTAACATTTCCCTAGCACAGAGCAGTATTTTTCTCCACCCACAGCTAAAGGCTACTTAACCTCAACTAATTTGCCAGCCACCATCTGATTCAGCAAAGGTATGATTTTATAGCTTAACCACAAACCTGGACCACACCATGGAGAAGGAGAGGCATCTTTTTCTTTGGTTCAGGTAGGGGCTTCAGAAATGTCTTGGCTTCTGATGTATCCTATTTTAAAGGGAAAAATGGAGGAAAGGGTATAAGTTATCAATGATTATTCTATTCTTTCCACAATTGGAATCCTTAGAAGTTTTCCAAACTGAAGGCCTCATGATTCTCCAATGTCTTGTATAGTCCTCAACACCCTAGGACATGCTGGGGCATTTTCTTTTGCCAAAGATTCTGTTGAGTCGCATTTTGTGTTTTCCTCCTTACAACAAACATCCAACGTCATGATGCTATTCCTGGGAGAAAATAGGCGCCAGGCTGCCTCTGAAGGTTAGCTCTGAAATTAAATAGTATTAGAGTTGACATTAAGTTTGCCTCAATAATTAACATATGAAAACTCCAGAAAGAGAAGCTTTGCTTCTTGCAGATATCTTGGCACAGACTTTTAAAGGTATCTTGTTCAGGTGTGAATTGGAAAGTAACAGTAATGAGGCACCTGCCTGCATGACACAGAAATATGTAAGGAGGCGAAAAAGAGCTCCACAGGCCTGCAGCGATCCACAGAGGCTCTCTATCCCAGTGGTTCTCAACCAGCATTGTTGACTTGTCGGGCCAGGTAATTCTTTGTTTTAGGACATTGTCCTGTAGGATGTTTAACAATATTATTGGGTTTTACCCTTTAGATGACAGTAGCACACCCTAACCCCATGCACACTTGTATTCCCCAGTTGTGACAACCCAAAGTGTCTCTAGCCATTGCCAAATGTCCCCAGGAGGCAAAGCCATTCCCGGTTGAAAACTGCTAATTTATGCAAAGGTCTTCTGTTACCTTACACTGAATGTTTGATCCCTCTCTTGATGGTAGGCACTGATGCTTTACAGTAACAGTTGGTAATCCACAGCCTGTGGACCACATCTGTTTCAAAGCCTGTTCTTATGAACTAATAGTTGTTTTTAGAGAAAAATATTTACAATCAATTTAATGATATCTGTTTTAGTCAGTTTGGGCTGCTATAAAAAATTATACTATGATATATAGGCTGGGAGACTTAAACAGCAAACATTTATTTCTCATAGTTCTGGAGGCTGTGAAGTTAATGATCAAGGTGCATGCAGATCCAGTGTCTGGTAAGGGCCAGCTTCCTAGTTTGCAGATGGATATCTTCTCATTGTATTCTCACATGGCAGAAAGCAGAGAGGAGAAGCAAGCTCTCTCAAGTCTCTTCTTATAAGGACACTAATTCTATCAGTGTTTCACCCTCATGACCATATTAGCTCTCAAAGGCCATAATTCTAAATGTTACTACATTAAGGATTAGGCTTCAACATATAAATTTGGAGTGAAAATACAAGCATTCAGACTACAGCCGCAGTAAAAATTAACTTAGAACTCCAAGTAATCAAAATGTTATCCCAAAAAATATGTTCTATTCTTTTCATTAGTAGACCTGTATTACAAAAAAATTATACCCCTTCATCACAATATATTATATAGCATAATCATCCAAAATTTATAAAAGTGTGTATTCTGTCTTGTTATGTAAACACTGTCTACTATCTTAGATTTTCTTGGCCCTAGGCCTACGTATTTACTATCTGGCTTTTACAGAAAAGTTTGCTGATCTGTTGGTTTTGTTTTAGAGCATCAAATTTTAGTGAACACCAGAATCACTTGGTGGTCTTGCTAAAACACCAATCACTGGGTCCCACCCATAAATTTCTAATTTACAAGGTCTGGAGTGGGGCCTTGAAAATTTGTTTCTCCTAAATTCCTGGATGAGGCTGCTGTTGCCGCTCATAGAGCATGCTTTGAAAATGACAGTTTTAGCCTAATTGTGCTAAAAATGTTCAGAGACTGAAGATTTATTTTGTTTCTTGATGGAATGGCTTTTTTGCTAACATTTGGGCTGGAAACTGGTCTTCCTTTGCAAAGTGAAGAAATATTAAAAAATTTAATTCAAGATACATACAACATATGTTTTTTGAGTGTCTACTTTGCACTAGGCAGCAAGAAAGGGAAAAACTAAAGACGAATGAGAAAATACCTCCTGCCTTGCCTTTACAGTTGACAGGTGAAGAAAAGGGAGGGGGGCGCTATGAGAGGTCTTCAAAAAATTCATGGAAAAATGCATATTATAAAAAATTATGCATGAATTTTATTTTTGTTGCACCAAAATAAAGTGATGCTAACTTGTTATAACATGTCTGAACAGAATCTAGTTTGGGGAACAGGAAGGAAAAGGACCTTCATCACAGAAACATGAATTCTGCTAAAACTGAAGCAAGAACAAACATCAGATTTATGGTGAAGCTTGGGAAGGAGAATGGTGAAATCATTGACACTTTATGAAAATTTATGGGGGAAATGTCACAAAGGAATCAGCTGTTTACAACTGGATAACTCATCTTAAGAAAGGAATAGATGATATTGAAGACAGAGCCCACAGTGGCAGCCCATCCACATCAATTTTCCAGGAAAAAAAAATCTAGTTCATGCCCTAATTGAAGAGGACCAATAATTAACAGCAGAATCAATAGCCGACACTGTAGACATCTTGATTAATTCAGCTTACATAGTTGTGACTAAAAAAAGCTAAAGCTGAGCAAACTCTCTGCTTGATGGGTGCCAAAACTTTTGTGCCCAGATCAGCTGCAAACAACAGCAGAGTTTTTAATGGAAATTTTAAACAAATAGGATCAAGATCCTGAAGCATTTGTCTGAAGAATGTAACAGGAGATAAAAACATGGCTTTCTCAGTACTATCTGAAGGTAGAGCACAATCAAACTAGTAAGAGATGGAAGTGGTCTGGTTAATGCAAAAGTAGGCTGGTCAAGAGCAAAGGTCATAGCAACAGTCTTTTGGGATGCTCGAGGCATTTTGTTTGTTGACTTTCTGGAGGGCCAAAGAATGAGCATTTACTTATTTTGAAAGTGTTTTGAGAAAGTTAATCAAAGCTTTAGCAACAAAACAAAACAAAACAAAACAGGCCAGGCATGGTAGCTCACTTTGGGAGGCCAAGGAGCGGGGATCACATGAGGTCTGGAGTTCAAGACCAGCCTGACCAATATGGCGAAACCCTGTCTCTACTAAAAATACAAAAAATAGCCAGGCATGGTGGTAGGTACCTGTAATCATGGCTACTTAGGAGACTGAAGCAGGAGAATTGCTTGAACCTGGGAGGCGGAGATTGCAGTGGGCTGAGGTTACGCCATTGCACTCCAGCCTGGGTGACCGAGTGAGACTCAATCTCAAAACCAAACCAAAGCAAAACAAAACAAAACAAAACAAAATACCCAAGAAAGATTTATCAGAGAGTCCTTTTCCACAGCAGCAATACCGCTGCTCATTCCTCTCATCAAACAAGTTTCAGTGGGAAATCCTTAGGCATCCACCTTACAGTCCTGCTTTGGCCCCTTCTGATTGCTTTTTGTTTTCTAATCTTAAAAAACATCTTTAAAGGGCACTGTTTTCTTCAGTTAACCATGTGAAAAAAGACTGTGTTGACATAGTTAAATTCCCAGGACCCTCAGTAATTTAGGGATAAATTAAATGCCTGGTATCATCACTTACAAAAGTGCCTTGAGCTTGATTTAGCTTATGTTGAGAAACAAAGCTTCCATTTTTATTTTTCATCTTTTAGTTCCAATTTTTCATGAGGCTTTAGAAGTCCCCTTGTATATGTAAATGCCTGACTAAAAACCTAATGCAAGATGGCATAACTCCTGCACCAAAGGAAATGATCAGAAGGAGAAAATGAACACAAAAAAGGACAAAAGGCTTTAGCATAGGACTGGATGGCATGTAAGCTGTGCATGGGGTGTGCTAAACACGAGAGACATTTGAAGACAGATCTAATCATGATTCGTGGTGGCAAGTGACAGAAACCAACCTGCATTAACTTGGGCAAAAAGGAGAAATCATTGAAAGACTTTTGAATTGTTTTAGATCAAGGATTGACAGGCTTTTTCTGTAAAGGCCCAGATAGTGAATATTATCATATGGTCTCTGTCCCAGTGACACAACTCAGCCTTAGTAGCACAAAAGCAGCCATGGACAATTTGAAAGCAGACAAATGCATATGGCTATGTCCTAATAAAATAGTATTTACAAAAATAGGCTGATCAGATTTGTCTTGTAGACCCTTAGTTTGCAGACAGCTTTTTTAGATAATTCAAGGAAATTTGCATAGCCAAATAACAAAGGGTCACACATGCAGCCAAGCTCAGGAACGGTTAGAACCTGGGATCTGAGTTCTTGTAGGACCTTCTTTCTTTGCCTTGGTTGTCTTCAGTTTAAGTTTCTCCATTCTCGTTGCAAGCTGTCACAGTAAGCTCTCAACTCCCAGCAGCTTGTACCTTGCAACTTCTGCAGAGGTTGGGGAAGGGAGGTGCCTAATTTCCTCTCAGTTATAAGAAGACAATCTTAGAAAAGGACTCTGATTAGCTGTCTCTCTCTCTCTCTCTCTCTCTCTCTCTCTCTCCTCTCTCTGTGTGTGTGTGTGTGTGTGTGTGTGTATGCATGTATATGTGTGTGTATATATATTTTTATATTTTGAAAGTTTGGCTACCATTTAAAAATACATGCTTTATTTTTTCTTAATCAGGTGGAGAAGTCTATATTGTATAAGGTATTTCAAGGCCTTGGAAAAACAAGTTCACTCCATCTTCATGAAAATCCCATGTCACAGCTGTCAATTGCAGAGCCAAGATCCCTCTGTCTGATTCCAAAGCCCAGGTTCTAAACTTCCATTAGCTTTCCCCCAACCATACTGTGTAACTATTAGCAACATCATACCACTAAGGGGTACCATAAATGGGGCAATCACTTCAGGCCATCTGGGAGGAGCGTGTGTAGGAGTGACATTTTCTTCCAGGAGTCCTGGGCTGGGGGCCTTTCTTCTTATTTGGGTATTGTGGGACTGAAACGGGTGGCTTTTCTACTTGTGCATCAGAGAGATTAATAGCTGTCCTGTTTTAAAAGAGAATTAGGAGTGGCCACAATCAAGCTCTCCTGATGGTTTTTCCTCCTTGTCTTTAATGACTTCTCTGTCAGAGCTGTCCTCTCTAAATTGAGCCCCAGTGTCTTCCTTTGAACTTAAAACTTGAGGCTTTGTTCTTCCTTTGGAGGCAGGGCCTTAATTGCTCTCCTTTCTCAGGTAATAGCCCTTGATTTACTGAAAGAAGTTTTTTTGGTTTTTTTTTTCCTGTGGTGCTCAAAGATAGCTGGGTGCTTCAGTTTCAGTAAAACCTATGTTTAATAAAAGTGCTCTTGGGAGCATTCTGAATGAACACCTTAGCTCCTGTTCAGGATCACTCAACAGAGAAAATGGCCAGGTACAAGAAAGAACCTCTAAATGTCATTTGTAATCAAGGCAGTTCTCCATGCTACTTACCCGATCAGCCAATGAGAACTTTTTTGCTTTGTGTGTGTGTGTTTTAAATGGACCTCTACTTCTTTATGAAGATTTGGGGGCGGTGATGATCTAGGCTTTGATGAGGACATCTGTGTTTATGTAGCATTCATATCTTTAAAAATAGGCTCTGAAAATTTAAAGAAGAAACCGGAGCCCTATTTATTACCATCCCCAAGGAAGAAAAATCATTTTGGTTTTGATGAAAAATTAATAGGGAGGAAGAAAATGAAGAAAGAAAAATTAAGTGCTGATCCATTATGTTTTTCCACTCATATACACGAAGATGGTTATTAATTTTATTTCTTTGTTTCTGTCTCTCTTTTTGTCAACTTCCCCTCTCTGTACAGCCTAGTTAGACTGAAATCTCTGCTACAATAGCCTCTAATATAGAGCAGAATTTGATATTTATTAGGTGCCTGTTAAGAGGCAACAGGTATAGTGAAAAGTCAACAGGTTTGAAGGTTGACGACTCTAGGTTAGAATCTGGCTCGGTGTCACTAATTGTGCGATGTCAGTCTGTTTACTCAGCCTCTGTGAGCCTCTGTTTTTCAGTTGGCAACGTAGGAAGGACCTTAAGGTCTTGGATCAAGTGTTAGGGCCTCAGTGAGAACATCTCTGAGCACATAATCTAAGTAGAGCGTCTCTTTACTGTTTATTAGGTCATCCTGCCTATTTCCTTGCACAATTGCTTCTTTACTTGTCATCTGTATCTCCAGGCTGGAGTGTACACTCCAGAGGGAAGTATTTCATCCGTCTTTTCATGTGCTGTAGACCTACTGGCCCAGACTGTACTTTGTGCACTGCAAGACTTCTATAAAGTTTTGCTGAATTAGTGGGGGGATGAATGAATACCTACTTCATAGAGTTACTTACTATGATGGCTTTTTCAGGCCATGTTTGTAAAGCATCCAGTATCATGCTTAATATACAGTAAATTCTTGAAATAGATTTTTCCATGAAGTTTAGCCACTGGAACATCCACTCTAAGGGAGAGAAGAATGTAGTGAATTCTTACCATTTTATGTTGCCTCAGCATCCATCTTGAATACAGATTTAACCTTCTTGTACCAGAAGCTGGGCTCAGTCACCCTGGACACAGTTTCCAGTTTTAAACCACACCCTAGTGGCTCAAGCCAGTGGCCAAAGATGAGAACTTAGAGGCATCTCTCCAGCCTAGTAGATGGGCTTCCTGCTTTTCTACCACTCCCTTTAAAAGGACCATGCAGACATTTACCTATGAACTTAAAGTGATCCGCACCTACTCCCTTAGATGTGCAACTAGTTACCACACAAGCCCCTTCTCTCTGCCTAACTCTTCCTTCCTGCTTTGTGACCTGAGGACAGTGTACAGCCCTACTGACTCACCATACCCTCCCTGCCCAGGATCTGTAAGTAAAAATCTCTGTACATGTTTCCTGTTGTGGTGGTGAATTGAATTCATACCTTTCAGCTGCCCCAGGCTGGGTCTTCCCTGCGACCCCAAGGAAAAGAAAAAGTTGGGATCCCAGCATCAGAGCAATGGTCAGGCAGGAATAAATTGGACACAGGTCAGACAAGAGCCATAAGGGCATCTGCCAGTATAAACAAGTTTCCTGTGTGAGGGACTCCCTGGTTGCAGTTCAGACAACCAGGCATTAGGCTGTCCACCAGGTAAGGGGATATTTTGTGAAAGACATGGTGCAACACGCACATCCAGCTCCTATTCATTTCCTATTAGGAAAGGGGTGCTGGCTGCTCTGGTGAAGGAGCCCCAATTTAGCTGGGGGCTCTCAAAATGGGGGTAATGCTCACGAGTCCTATAGGATGGGTTTGCCCAAGGATAGTCTTGTATGGGGACTTGGAGGCAGTGCTCCCAAACTCAGATGTCTTATGTTCTCTATATTTCAGAAAATCTAGTGAAAATCTTATAGCCACCCTGGAACAGCATGTACTAGGAACCTCAGAATTGTTTATTTTGGGCTGGAGTTAAACTAGCTAGGGTGATAATGTGGTAACCCTGGTTCTTTCATGCTGCTCAAACATGCAGCTTGGTGGTTATCTGTGTCTGCTTAATTTGAAGTAGAAAAATTAATTAATTGGACATAATCAGTGCTGCTTCTTTAATGAATCCAAGCTTTGAAAATGTGGTGAGTGGGCAAGGTAGAGGAGAATGGGAAATCTCCGTGGTGGTGAATAGATTGGAGACCTTTGACCTCAGGTGAGTGCTTTGAATCACAGAGTCCCGGGTGCCTGGTCGGGCTGGGAGATCATTGAGTTCATTTAAGCTAATGAGCAGAAGGTATTGGGAAGAATGAGTTCATAAGGAATAATTTAGCTAAGAGAACAGATTTCTCTCTCTTTGGTCCAGGTCCTTTAAAACACTCAAATCACACAGCTCATTGTACTCCAGTTATCCATCTTTTGTGAACATTCTCTTTCTGGCTGGGAGACTGTTATTTGGTTGTGGGGTGGGTGGGTGTTAATGTCAGGAGAGCGTGAATGGAGCTACATCTGGTACGGTTGGTTCTTTTATGTTCTCTAGTGGAAGTTTGAGACGATTTTCATCTCCTTTTCGTGAAGAAGTAGCAAAAATAAATAAATACATACAATAAATGCTGTTAAAATTGCGATTGTGTTCCGGGGCATTATGATTTCAGTTTGTGAGCACAAATCTCTTCCCTGTAGGAGCTCAGGTAAATTCCCCTTCAGGAAACAAAAAGCTTAGAACTTTGTAGCTGGAATAGTTGAATATCCTCCTCTCACAGATGTGGGGGAGTACACGAACCATGGCAAGTTGCTTATTTGATGCTGGATTTTCTCTTCATTATGAAAAGCACAGCTCTAATGCCATAGTTATGAAATCCATAGAACAAGGATAGTCCTTAGGTGGGAATTCACATAGGTAATAATAATTCTCATTTTCCCTATCAAAAACATCATCATATTTAAATACAATGCCGTTCAAGGCGTGTTTTGTTTTTTTTTGTCATGCGTGTGTGTGTGTGTCTGTGTGTATGTGTGTGTGTGTGTGTGTAGGATGTTTGGTATGGCTTGATGAGGGCTCAAATATTCCATTGTAATCAAAGACACTTAGGCAATTTTTCTTCCTGTAAGTAATTTTAGCTAAGAAATCAACCAGAGTTAAGTACTCCATTTGGGCAGGAAAATAAGGTAATTTAGGGTTTATTTGTTATATGCTAATATCCCAGGGAGAAGCATATTTTCAGGCAAGGAACAAAGAAACAATAGATGTTCGTGAAAATGTAATTTCCCAGCAGTATTTTACAATTCAAAGTTTCAGATTCTTTTCATTTGTTGTTAGCAACAAATTTGGAAGGATCTTTTTTAAAAAAATGTTTTTGAAGGTGCTTGCTTCTTTTAATCTTCAGTTTTAAATGTATATACCAAGTGATTGCTACATGTCTTAAGATGAAAAGAGAGATGGTGGTTATGAATCATGACTTTCAGAGTTTTATTGTCTCACTTGGCAGACAGAATGAACATTTTATATGTAAAATATAAAAAATATTTTATATTTGCTTATGAAGTCGTTCAAGCCACAGAAACTGATGTAGTTGACAATACAAGTCTTTCCTGAGAGAAGGTATAGAGGATTAGGTCTATGGCTATAATTTTTCTGTTGCATATATATATATATATATATATATATATATATATATGCAACAGAAAAAAATATATATATACACACATATATATGTGTATATATATATATATATACACATATATATGTGTGTGTATATATATATATATATACACACACATATATAGTAGGTCTTCTGCCCTTGATTTCCTAAAATATTCTTTGATTTCAATCGTTGCTTTTTTTTTTTTGAGACAGAGTCTCACTCTGTTGCCCAGGCTGGAGTGCAGTGGCGCGATCTCGGCTCACTGCAACCTCTGCCTCCCAGGTTCAAGTGCTTCTCCTACCTCAGCCTCCCAAGCTGGAATTACAGGTATGCACCACCACGCCCAGCTAATTTTTGTATTTTTTGTATAGATGGGGTTTCACCATGTTTGCCAGGCTGGTCTCAAACTCCTGACCTCAGGTGGTTCTCCCACTTCAGCCTCCCAAAGTGCTGGGATTACAGGCATAAGCCACCACACCCGACCTGATTTCAAATCTTTTCAACACATCTTTCAGTTTAAGGGATGTGTGCTGCTATTTGAACACTCACAAACCTAGGCCACTCTTCATTTTACAGCTATCCTTACATACTATGAGACCAATTAAAAAGCATCACATTTTCCATGAAATGCCACTTTCTGTTGATAACTGAAAGGATTTCTGTTGTTTTTGCTTTTAAAACAATCTGCTTCCTGTAATCCAGTTTACTACTGTTTATAGTTTAGCAGCAATCATTGCAAGAATTCCCGAGTATGAGTTCATACTCACACAGTGAGAAAAATTTAACCAGTAAGTTGTTTTTAAAATTAAATGACAATTTTTAAATAAAATGAAATCAGCTTATTAAAAAAGTATGTTAGATTTTGTAGACATTATTTACATATTTATTAAATTCAATTTCACACTTTTAAAAAACATATTAAAGCTAATTTTTTCCAGACCTCAAACATTTCATAGACTCTAAAAAGTCTCTAGTTGTTAGGCCCTGTGCAGGACGTCAGACACTGTGGGCCACGTATAGAAAGCAAAAACAGGTACCTCTCTTGGACGATAGGCAAAACCATCACAAGAAAAATTTTGCTACCATTAAAGTAACTTGCGATAGAGAGCTTGGAGGCCTTCATTCTTTACCTCCTTTAGCCAACGGACTAAATTCCAGATTTCATGCTAGGAGCTGTATGGATGTAAGTATATGAACTCATAAATATGTAAGCTCAATATTTTAAAAATTGTTATACAGATGAGGGAACTGGGGATCAGAAAGATTAAATAATATATCTAGGCCCTGAGAACAAGTAAAAGGGAGCATTGGGTAATGCACCCACACATTGTGCAAATATTCAAATTTGTATAGTTACCTTGTTTTTAGTTTGATTATTGCTGGCATAAGAGGCTACTCTATTATTTTTCTAATAATTTTGTCATTTTTCTCTCAAGTTTCCTTTTGGGATGATCTTGCTGACTTTAGATTACGATATTTCTTTCTAATCCTTATACTTCCCTTTGCCTTTTTTGTTTGATTATTTTAGTTCGGTTCTGCAAAACAATGTGAAATAGAAGCTATCATCATGGGCATCCTTTCCTGTTTTCTAACTTTAATGCAAATGCTTTAAAAATATCACTATTAAGTAATGATAGTTGATACAGGAGTTTGGGAAATTAGCATTATCAGATCTAAATAGACTGGATTCCAAGTGTGCTGGGATTCTTTTCTGAAGATATGATTGAATTTGTGAATGCTTCCTTTAATTTGTTCCCATGTATTTTTCCATATTTCTTTGTAGGCTGTAGAACTACAGCCTCAAATCTGGAAACTTCCCTAGTATTTGATCCTTAAGGTCTTTTCCAGTAGAAATTGGCAATTGGGATATGGGGTTCCAGTTAGGATGCTTATTATGAAATAAATATTTGTTCACTTCAAATATATGCTTCCCATTACCTTTCAAAATGCTGTAAAGAAGAGAAGGACTAAGACTGAGAAATTTCATCTTCATCTCCATATTATCTTAAATATTTTACCACACCAAGTAGGTCTTGTTTATTTTGCTATGTCTAGTTGGTAAAAATGAAAGCAAATAAGTAAATTTTTCCCTCCTTCTTTGAGCTGCTTGTTGAGGGGCAGTGTTATAGCTATCAAGATGAAATAAGACTGAACTTGTTCCTATCTCCTGACATACTCCTAGCCTCTTGAAAGCCCCCCACAGACTGCAAGCCATTCATTCTCAGAAAGCGCTAACAATAACAGGTTTGATATGTTGAAATGCACATCTCTTCCCCTGGTGCTTCTAACTCAGGACATTTGGAGCCACCTTGTCTCTGAAAAATCAGGCTTTTATAAGAAATGTCAAGGAAAAAGGCTGAACTCTCTTGGTGGCTACAAACCACAAATACTTTCTTATGTGAGCTTTTCACATTTTGCAGTTGGGGTCAGAGGAAAATAATTTCCATTCTTGATGGTGTAAGCCGCACTTGTAGTCCTAGCTCTGTCATTCATTCCTCTAGATCTCAGTTACCTCTTCTGTAATATAAAGTGATTGAATCCTACAAGGTGCTGACATTTGGACTCTTGTTTACAGGAACCACAGGGTGCTTATAGCTTTCACCTCTCTGCCTTCCTTTCCCATTGGCCATTTATACCTCTCTAAGAATGCCTAAATACAAGTCCAGACACTTATCCTGTGTTGAGCATAAGTGTACCCCTCTGTTCAGCTCAGCCTGCACCGTGGACATGAGAACAAATGTCATGACTATTTGCTAGTGAAGGAATGCACTTGAAGTGCCTTAAGCAATAATGGGGTCTTATTGGCTTGTATAACTACAAGTCCAGCAAGTGGACAGTCTTCCTGTATAACTGGATCCACGTACTCACAGAATGGTGTAGGAACAGGTCTCTCTCCTTTTCTCCCTGCCATTTGGCTCTCCTCAAGTTGGCTTCATTCTCAGGCAGCATTCTCCATGCTGGCTTCAGCTTGCATTATAACTTCTGCAGAAAGAGAGCTTCTCTTTCCCGAAATCTTGGGCTGGCTTTCATTACCTCAACTTGTGTCGTATACACTATATCAGTCAGGACCCTAACAGGAAATAGCTCACTGAAATTGGATGATTTAAGGAGACTTTAATTAGGGACTGTTTTCAAATATGCAGGCAGTCTGCAGAGAAACCACAGAGAACAGAGGCACCCTGAGGCTGTGGTACTGGGATTCTATTATTATTCCTAGGTGCGGAAACAGAAAGAGCTGCATGACCAGGACTGTCTGATGGACTGCAGCCTTCATTTGAGGGCTGCATTTACCCATGGTGAAATACATAGCTCACTCAACCTCTTTCCTCTCTCTACTCCTTTGCTAGTGTTTACCAACTGCAGAATCTAACTAGAAGCCAGAAGGTAAGGGAGCTCACTGAGGAAGTCTGCACTGGTCAACTTCTTGGGCACGGAGTGGGGTGGGAGAGTGGATTAGATGGGAGATGTCCATCCCATTAACATTTCTGAACACTGTGGTTCCTGTGGCCGAGGGAAAGTAGTAAGTGATTGGTTAACCCAGGGTAGAGCTGAATATGAGGTCAGGCTTACCTCAACTAAATGAGCTGCCTGTGTGTATGTGTATACACGTGTGTGTATGTGCATATCACAGCAGACCTTCACAACAGACCTATCACGTGAGTGCAGTGATGTTTCCCAGGTCATCAGTAAGGCAACTGAGACAAGCATGGTTAGGTCACCTACCCAAGGTCACAAAGTCTCACAAGCTTAGGAAGTATGAGTCCAGTGCTCACTTATACAAATGAGGGTAAAGAGAGACTATCAGAGTCTCTATCAGAGACTATAAGGGAAACCAACAGGGAAGCAGCCCAAGGGAGACTTAGAATGGCAAAGAAAAAAAAATCCCTGGGAAATTGCTGCTGGTCCTGAAAATACATCATGGTGTGTTACCAGAAAAAGACAGAGGATCCTGGGCTGGAAAAAATACCAGGAGACTACCATGGGACAAATACATTTCTCTTGTTTGTGCTTATTCTAACCAGTCTTGAAGATGCACTGATACTTTTCCTAGGTCTTTTCCTGGCAGGACCAAGGTGAACCCTGATTGGCCACAGTGGCCCTGGTTGCTGAGGCTCAGCCTCTTCACCTTATATGGATTTGTTCATGATCCCCAGTGCAAAGTTCCCTGGAAAACACGCCACCCATGCTGATGACCTGGTCTGATCTACAAGCTTCAATCTGAGTTGACCTTCGGCTCCCCATTGGCTGCCACCAAGGCTTGCCCCTTCCAGGCCATTGTGTGTTGTGTTCCTCCCATCGTTTGATACCCAATTCCAGTTCTTTCTCTCCATCCCCAATGTTAGACCGGATTACAACTTTTTGCTCTGTTTTCTATTCCATGGGTTATTTCTCTTTTTAGGTGCTCAGATCCAGAATCCCAGTGATCTGTAATAAAGCCCAATTTTTGAGTTAATTGTCTTTGAGGATACTTTTCTGTTGGTGCTGCAAGATGGAATTTTAGAGGCTCCAGCTCTAGACAGCTCCCCTTTCTCCTCATGGCACCCCTCCAATATTATGCAGGGCTCAGTAAATTACACTATCACAGCCTGGCAAATTACACTATCCCTGCCCTGGTCACTTGGCAAAGAAACGTGCTTCTGAGGGTGGTCACAGAGGAAAGGCAAACAGGGAGGGAGAGAAGACTATGAGGAGAAAATACTCTGTAATTCTGAGCTTTGCTGATGTAGAAACTTCAAACTCTGAACCAAAAAGTTCCCCAGAATCTTACCAACTTGTATCGCGTTCTCCTCCCCATCCTTTCTCCTCTCTGCACCCCCCACCAGGGAGGAACAAATGGGAATTGCGCACTTAAAGAAAATGGAGAAAAGGAGACATTTTTTCTCAGGAATTCAGTGAAGCACCTGTCATTGTTGACACGATGCACTGAGTACATACCTGTAATAGAGTCATAAAATATTCTGTCTTGGGAGAGAGCCTGAGTGTTTGCCGCACTTGTTGCTATGGAAGCTGGACAGTTTTAATACCTGAAAATCACAAGTCTTTGGCTCATAGGGTCTTCTTTTTTCAGGACCAGCTGCAATTTCCCAGGGATTTGTCTTTGCCATTGTAAGTCTTTCTTGGGCTGCTCCCCTGTTGGTTTCTCTGAAACGCTGATAGTATCTCTTTCCCTTCATGTATATAAGTGAGCAGTGGATTCATACTTACTAAGCTTGTGAGGCTTTGTGGCTTCAGGTAGGTGATATAACTATGCTTTCCTCAGTTGCTTTATTTATGACTTGGGAATCTAATTGCACCCACGCAGTAGGTCTGTTGTGAAGATAAGTGAGACAACGCAAACTGCAGAGCACTACGCCTGGTGTTAGAAAATGTTGCTTCTTTTTCTTTTGAGATGGAGTCTCGCTCTGTTACCCAGACTGGAGTGCGAGTGCAATGGGCGATCTGCAACCACTGCCTCCTGGTTTAAGCGATTCTCCTGCCTCAGCCTCTTGAGTAGCTGGGATTACAGGCCCATGTCATCACGCCCGGCTCATTGCTGTACTTTTAGTAGAGACAGGGTTTCACCACGTTGGTCAGGCTGACCTCAAACTCCTGACCTCATGATCCACCCATCTCAGCCTCCAAAAGTGCTGGAGTTACAGGTGTGAGCCATTGCACCTGGCCAGAAAATGTTGCTTCTTTTTGTTGAAAAGGGAAATATGGGTTACGGGGATCTTATAATAGGCAGCAGGAGTTTAGGCCCCGTGAGCTAGCCCTGTGAAGGTGGGTGAGAGTGCTTGGTGGTCCTTTGCTTCATTACTTCTCCAGTTTCCTGATCCTGTGCCTGGGTTAACTCTTGCTTTGCCGGACTTTCCTCTCTCTGCTGTCTTCAGCTGAATGCCAAAGATAGCGGCAGATGCCATGAGGACAAGGCCTGTAGCTCAAATCTTCTTTGGATCCCCAGGGGCTCCTCACATGATGTTTTGCACATAGTAAGTGCTCAGGAAGTATCTGTGTGTTGATACTTACATGGGGAGGGATCCACTCCAAAAAGGGAAAATGCTACTGAACCACCTGCCTGGAGGTGGGAATTTACGTGAATAATTCTGGCCTCTCAGGGAAATTTTCTTCCAGGCTTCCCTGGCTCCCATTTTCCTTTGCTCCAAGTTCATTTACCAGGAGCCATCTCTTCGCATCTTTAGCTGAGGTCCACCTGCCTCCGTGAACCATTCAGAAACCAGAAACAGCATACTCCGTGGTGCTGCATTCCAACCATTCCTTGTCTATGTATAACAATTCATGTTTTACGGTGCTCATTGTACAAAGAAAAATAAAAACAACCTAGCTCTCCTTTAGTAAATGATTAATTAAATAAAGTATAAAACAATTATACTACAAAATTCTATCAGGGAGCAGGTAAAAAGATTGAGTACCAACACAGTAAGATAGATAACTAAGGAGAAACAGAAAAACAAGCTACAAACAACAAATGCAGAATAATATTATTTGCCCCAGGTGGTGCACTGACAAGGAGAAGGCCGGAAGTGAAGGCTGAGAGGATATTCGAGGGGTCCAAGGCTGCATTTTGTCTTTCCTCTTCTGCCTTTTCCTTTTATTGACATGTTATTTGTAAGTAATAATGCACTGCATTAAGTAATTCAGTAATGCATGAAAACAGTCCTCACAGATTGCATCGGTTCAAAAATAATTGTGATTTTTACCATTAACTTTCAGTGGCAAAAATAGCTATTACTTTTTCACCAACTGAAAATACGTTTAAAAAACATTTAAGCAAACAAAAAGCAAGTACCACCTCTCTCTGAAAATCATTGCTGTTGTCATATTCATGTTTATCCAGAATTTTATTTATTTAAATGCATTTTATTTAAATGTAAATTTTATTTATTTAAATGTATACATACACATATACACACACAAAGAAAAATGTACCTTTGTGTTTTGTAGCTTGTTTTTCTTTTTCTCCTTAGTTATCTAGCTTAACATGTTGGCACTCAATTTTTTCACCTGCTACATGATAGAATTTTGTAGTATAATTGTTTTATAGTTTATCTGATCATTTACTAACAGAGAGTTAGGTTGCTTTTATTTTTCTTTAGACAATGAGCCCTGTAAAACACGAATTATTATGTATAGGTACTTGTTTTTCTCCAAGACAAATAGCTTTCAATGGTGTTGCTGGTCTTTTTAATATGTTTTGTTTTATACTGTTTGCTAAAGTTTTGTTATTTTCTTCATTAAAGTCTTAGAAATTTTTGTGAGCTTTATTCTTAGCTAGTTTCATAATTTCTATTATGAACAAGAATCTGTTATTCTATTTTATAATGGATTATCTTTGGTGTACAAGGAAAGCTATTGATATTTTTACTTTATTTTTATATTTTAAAAATAAAATTATTTAATTTTTTGTGGTGATGGGGTCTTGCTATGTTGCCCAAGCTGGTCTCAAATTCCTGGCCTCAAGTGTTCTTCCTGCCTTGGCATTTCAAAGTGCTGGTATTACAGGTATAAGCCACTGCACTGGGCCTCTACTGATTTTTGAGTACTGATCTTACTTTGGATCACTTTGCTGAAACTGCTTATGGATCCTAAAATTCTCTTAGATCTTTCAGTTTAATTATATTGTCTGCAAAAACTGATAATTTTTTTTCTTTTTCTAATTCTTATATTGCATTTCTTTTTCTTGTCTTATTGCATTTGCAATACTATTTACTCCAAGTTTATCCAGATCTTCACACTCTAACCTTCAGGGTGGACTATCTCACAGGAATAGTCAGGAGCATACAGATTTACTGTTATTTTATGATATTTCTCAGGAGTAGTTTTTCCACTATGGGAAATGGTTTGGTGATTAGAAAAAAATCACATGAGGGCGGATTCCAAGGGAGACATAAAGGTTCTTCTTGCCCACTGCCCTGAAAAAAATTAATGCACTTAGAGCAGCAGGTGGTACAGCAAAGAAAGATTTTAATTATTGAAGGGCCAGCCAAGCAGGAGGTTGGGAAAAATTTCTGAAATTTGCCTCCCCAAGAATTCAGAGGCCAGGGTTTTTAAAGCTACTTGGAATGGCAGGCAGGGATTGGGGAACTGAAACAATTGATTTGCTGCAGATGAAATCACAGAGTTGTCTAGACTATCTTCATGCACTTTCCAGGTGGGGATCGCAGGACCAGGTGGCATCTCTTGTTCGCATGTTAAAATCTGAAAAATATCTCAAAGCCCGGTAGTTAGAGAAGTTATAAATTCTGTGACCTCTGGTTTTGTGGCTCTGGGGCAGTCAGCCACTTATAGAGAAGCAAGCTAAGCATGGCAGCTTATTGTTTAACTGTGCCTACTCTTTAGCAAAGTTAATGCCCCTAGCATAGTTCTAACCTTGTGATCTTCTGTTAGTCTTTGCAAATACAGTTTCGATTTTTGAACAAGGAGGGAATCAATTCAAGGAAAGGACGATTATGGCTTTGCACAAGAATGAGCAAAAGCAATTTAGCCCAGTAGAAGCAAGATAGGGTCAGTTATGTCAGATTTCCCTTACTACTATTAGTTTTGCAAAGACAGTTTCAATAATGGAAAAGATTGGAATGCTCTTTCAAGAGCTATCTAATGGTGATGTCAACAATATCTACGAACAAAGAAATTAGGAAGCTCTTGTAGATGTGCGTATAGGTTTTCTTCTTTTATTTTCTCCTTCCCTCCCTCCCTCCCTCCCTCCCTCCTTTCTTTCTCTCTCTCTCTCTCTTTCTTTCTTTCTTTTTCTTTCTCTCTGTTTCTTTCTTTCTTTCTTTCTTTCTTTCTTTCTTTCTTTCTTTCTTTCTTTCTTTCTTTCTTTCTTTCTTTCTTTCTTCTTTCCTTCCTTCCTTCCTTCCTTCCTTCC